>NW_025110410.1:49056-157237 GCF_011392965.1 Frieseomelitta varia | reverse complement strand
TTTTTTTTTGATTATATGGCCAATTAATATTTTATCATATATGCTGTATTGCATATGACTTCGTTTTCGACTATTATACAATATTTTAATTGATCGCAATATATATTACGGGTAAAACAAATATTCTAAAGAAAATAATATAAATAAAGATTTTATCAACATGTACGTATATTTTTATAAAGATAGACGGGACATTATTTTTGAACATTACAAACAGGCAGGTTGTCAAACAGTTCAATGTTAAATTATTTTCCAATCTATAACTATATTGATAATAAACTGAATGGAGGAAATATTTTAAAAATTTTTATTGAAAAGAAAATTAAAAGTTTCAATAATATCTTGTAACTATTGTTCATAATTATAAAAGTCTATTATATTCTTAAAAAAAAAATTTAGTAAATTGTTTAAAGTAATTGAAATAGTTCGGACAAACTGCCTTCCTGATTATTTTCATAGTTTATAAGATGATAAAATGACTCGTTGTTTTTTTATTTTATATTCTTTTCTCAACAAGATCATGATCCAATCGATTATTATCAATGTTATTATTGTTGTCACATTAGTCTCAATTTGGCAAATGTTTACGATGCTTATAATAATAATAATCTCGGTACCGAAGTGTATGGACTAAAAACAATGTAGATTACAATTTGGATAAGCAATAATCTTTTCAATACGACATTACTCTTGGATGGCACCAGGGATATGCTGGGATCTTTCCTGACTAAATCCACGTGTGCCGTCTGGCCCTCTTGGCTGTCTAACTATTGTTAATTTAGGACCTGTGTCTTCCAAAGATGTAGTACGTAATCTACTGATCAGACGTTCCGGTCGTTGTTGAACTGCATCACTGCATAGTAAAGAAAATAAAATAATTTATCAATTAATCAAGACATTAATTGTAAAAAAAGAAAAAAATACTTAAATACGATAACAATGTAAAAAATTTACCTTAATCGTGTTACATTGCATGCAGATGATTTACCAGTACGCTGATTTGTAATCAAAACGAATTCAACCTGATCTCCCGGTTGAAGTATTGCATGATCTCGAACTTCACTCATGTGGAAAAATAACTTCTTACCCTCGTCAACTTCATAAGTAAGAAAACCGAAAGGGCCTTTCACTGCATCGACTGTTGCTCTTCTCTTTTTCCTAACTGCTACGATATTACAAGCGTGACCTGTCGAATCTACTTGTAATTGTACAGGATCACCAGCTTGTAACAACTCGCGTTTGTTGACAAGTCCCATAATTCTGAATTCATATTCCGGAGTATCTTCATCCTCGTTAGTAGCATTTATCTTTATTAAACCAGCATACTCTGCCTGGTCAGGATTTGCACTTCGTAAAGGTCTAATAACCGTTCCATCAAGTACTTCGCTAACTGGTGTTGGCCTAGGAATGCTTCCACGAGGTACCAATTTAACATAATCCGCGGCTACGCAACCACCATTACCTCTACCATTTCCAGAACTGATCGTACATTCAATGTCAGCTCCTACCTCCAAAGCATTAACATCCCCTTCAAAATTACTGGAAAAATATATAAATATTTTCGTAAAAAGGAAGCAAATAATACTTTCAAACATATTTTAATTGTGTACCTGAAGTGAAAAAATATTTCTTTATCATGATTTACAGTCTCAATAAAACCAAATCCGTCTTTAAGTGCAGCAATGAAACCTTGGCAAACTTGACCATTCAATTTTTTGTTGCCATTTTGAGTTTTTTCACCAGAAGAATTCACTAGAGATATGTCAACTGCAACAAGTTCCTTATTTCGTTTTACTTGACAGATACTAAATTGAACCTGAAACACTAATACTTTAAAAAAATGTATCAATAAAATCATAATATTACATATTCATATTAACATACCTTGTCGCCAAGTCTTGGGATATTTTTAGGATCGCAATCTTTACTAAAGAAAATAACGCTCTTTTGTTGATATTCTTTTGTATATCCAATAAGACCAGGCACAACGCCATTTATACCCTGAATTATAGTACCCAATAAATCTTTTTCTATAATTGTTTCAAATTGGACTGTACCGGCTGGTAAATGCTTCAACCTAATTGCACTTTGTCGATTATTTGAAAATGAAGAGGAAGGATCCTAATATAAAAAAAAATAATAAATTATAAAATATATTTAAGAAACTAAAACAATTTAAAATTATACAAGTCATTCTCACTTGAATTACTGTGAATTCGACTTCATCTCCTACGCTAATTTCTCTATCAACATCCAAAACTTCATTAAAATGAAAAAAAAGCCGTGGGTCGCGATCTACGCAACGAATAAAACCAAATCCATCTTTGAGTGCAGCTATAATGCCTTGTTCTCGTCTTTCACCGGATACAGTAAAAGATTCAGGTAACAATAAAATTTCAGTAGCTCTTTTGAGTTGATCTCTAGTATCTGTAGCAATACGAAATTGGACCCAGTCCCCATGTCTAAAAAATGAAGTTATAATTACTTTAAGAAAAAATGAAAAATAAAAGTATTCTTTACTTCAAAACTTCGTTTATATGAACTTATCGGGAGATAATTTGTATAATCAAAGTTCGTATAATAAGAGTTCAGATTAGTATATCCAATCAGCAAGAATTCATTTAATTGGATACTGACTGAAAGTTGGTTCAAATAAATGAAATTCTATTATACCTGAGAGTAAAATCTCCTTTTTGATCCTTATCACCAAAAGGAATCTCAACTTCAGAATGATCTGTATCTCTATATCGAATTCTTCCAGGCAAAGGATCATTTTGATGGCGCGCTGCAGTGCCTCTTTCCAGAGGTTTCAATACTTGTCCCTTTACTATTTCATTGCTAACTTCTTCAAAAACTATTGAACCAGGTGGTAGCTTCGTAATATTACAAGCTACTTCTTTTCCCTTGAAATATTAACAATGATTAAACCGGTGAAACGATAATTATTTACATAAAATTTTAAAAACAATGTATACATTTCGTGTTTGTATTATAAACTCAACGTCATCTCCTAGTCTAAGTTCTTCTTTCATAGACTTAGCTTCGCTAAAGTGAAAGAAAATTTCTTTAACTACGTCAGCACGTTCAATAAAGCCGAAATTTTCTTTCATCGAGCATACAACTCCACGATAACGGACTGGATGTGCTGGATTTTCCAGCCTTATGTGACATGCACCTAAATTTCCGCTGTAATTAACAGTAATGAATTAATTCTGTATTTTGTCACAATTACGTAATTAATGAAATGATGATAAAACGTATTATTAATGAAATGATGATAAAATCATAAAATTTTAGAACAAATAAATTATTTACCGTTGATTAGTAGCAATTTGAAATGACACTCTATCACCAGCACGCAAAACAACATTTCCTTCAACATCATCTTTTGTATATGGCAGAAAAAAACATTCTCCACGATTTTCGTAACTGATACGTCCTTGTGTGTCACCACTTGTATGCAGTTCTGTTGTTACATTTCCAATAACTCTTTCTTCATTTAGCACCTATATACATTTTTATATTTCACTATTCTTTGTACAGTTAGATTTAATATTTTACATCATTTTCATACAGTATATTAACAATATACTAACCACTTCTGGAGCAATCTTACTAACAGTACTAGCAATAGGTTTGCCTGTCCTTCGATCATATGTCATTTCAAATTCAACCGGATCTCCAATTTTTAAGTGTTCTATATTACCACTAAATTGGCTAAAATGAAAGAACAACCTTGCTTGTCTTTCACAGCACTGTATAAATCCATATGAATGCTAGAAGAAAATGATAATATTGCAGTTATATGGCGAAACAAATACTAATATAAATCTAATATAAAAGTGAATATTAAAAATCTTACTAATAATTTCTCAATTATTCCAGTTTCTCGAGTTCCTTGATTTTCAGATTGATCTTGATAAGTGGAGTTATTTGTTGTTGGTTCTTCTGTATAACCAGTACTTCCTTCCATTCCTGTAAATGTTCCAAAAGGAAATCTGGTAACTTCATTACGTGACATTTTAGTGTTGGGATAGCCAGTATATTGTATAGAATTTTTTCCATTTCCAGGAGGTGAATCCATCATATAATGATCACCACTATAATTGGTACCATTTCTGTAGATATTAGTTGTTGCTTGATGTGATCCTGTTATAACTTTGGGACTTGGTATAGTCATAGACTTGTAATCAAGTATTGCAGGGTCAGAGTTCATGATTGGCGGCTGGAACGTTTTCCACTGAGGATTGTTGGACATTGTCTCGAATTTGCAGAATTTTAAATGTAATCTTTACGTATAAGTTTTCCTCTTTCTTGAAACAATTACTTAATTTCTTTTATGTTCACTTCTGTTTCACCACAATATATATTTATATATATATACTTATATTTAGAAATTTTTAGTCTTTTCAATTATTTAAGTGTTAACATAGATATCACAGAACGGTTCTTGGTACCTTATATCTTCATTCACTATTATAATGTTACAAGAACTTAATACAGAGGAAGAGAGGCTCTTTAAAATGCTGCAGAAATGCAGGCTCCTTTGTGTGACCAAGAAGTGGAAGGAAGGGTTTGAAAGTATTTTGACGTTTGTCATAAATTATTTATAAGAGAGTACCCAGGCAACTCTGCGCAAAATTGGCACTCTTTAAATACAAATACGTGTTTTATTAATCAAGAGCAGCACAATCTCAGCCGCAATCACAATCACGGTCACTTTATAGCTCACCTAACTCTTTCTCGCAAAGCTTGTGTACACAATATACAAATGAACAATATAGTTAATGTCGTTTTACGAATTAATACAAGTACAAAATTCTTAGCACGTCATAGACCATTGATACTTTCCACATATGTATGCACGTGTTATAACAACTGTTTGATATTTACTCAATTTAGTATACACTAGAACAACTGTGTTCCTTTTAAACAACAGTCATCCTTTATAAAAGGAGTAAATCAAAAAACATAGGAGATTTAAAAGATAAATGTTGACTTGAAAATCCTCAGATGTCTTCAATGCGTGCTGAGTGTGATTGTGTTGTTCCAATATTTCTATGTTAGCGTTTCTTTCTTCAGCATTTAATTATGGAATTTACAGTGAGCCTTGGTTTCAAAAATGTCCTAAACTAACAATTACACAAGCTGAAATAAAAAAAAACATTTATTTAATTGCAAAACATGATTAATGTAGATTTAGAAAAATAATAATACATTATTACATTGATTATGAGCTTTATGAAAGTAATGATAAGCAAATATCTTTTCCCTAAATTGAAAAATGTCTGATGATCTATATATTAAATTACATGATCTAAATATCTAAATAAAGTATTATTATATTCATAGTCATAAATTATTTTGTAAGCATATTAGAATGAAAAAAATTATTTACTTCTTATTATGATTTGAATCTTTATAAATTTTCATGATTAATATAATTTTATTATTACCTATCAGTACGGATCCCAACTAAATTTAAACAAACTTTTAGCAGAGATAAAACGACCAATATCTCATCTGTGCATATAGGTTATTATATATTTTTGCTCTCATATCGCAGTAATATTCAAGTATATATAGCACCGTAGAATATATTTATTGTGTTCTATTTGTGGTTACATACAAGACAAACAAGATATTCACAATAATTGACTGGCAATTTGACATTGACTTCTCATGCTCCAACCAATCCTTTCTTTCCAATGCTTTGCATTTATTTCTCAAAATTTTATTCATATCCAAGTCCCATTCATCAATATCATGCGGTCGAAATTTCATTGCCGTAAGTTTATTATTCAAATTATAATTCTCGAACTTTGGTTGAAATGGGATTGTAATACTTGGACACCCACATGAAAATGTTTGAAATATATGTAATATTACAAGCATTACAAGTTTCTCTAAATGTAAATAAATAGATATATCATTCAACGGATTTTATTGTAACGTAATACCGAATTTAAAATAATCGTAACACTTAAAGGACGCGTCCAAACAAATATTTGAAATATTGTGCATGCTCGCCAGTTACGAGATTCTAATTTTTTATGAGGTCACTCGTTTCTTTCGATATCGTAGAGATTTACCAAGGTCCCATACGTTTATAAAATATGAGTAAAACTGTCAGGGAGCAAGTAATTCTGCTAATTGGGAATATTTCATTGCAAAGCTCGTAATCAAATAGGTTTAAAAAGATTTATAAAACTCACCACGACACAGCACAGCACTGACGACATGCCGCCATGTTGAATGTCAACATTCAGTATTCACATACAAAACAGGAGCAATTACAGAGTGACCACAATTAAAAATTTCGGTTCATAGCCGTCTGGTAATATTGCTACAAAAGCAACTATCCGCTTGTCCTACTAGCCGTGGAAAACCATAAATCTATATTTAAAAACTAATAAATTTAATAAAGAATAAATAATTGGTTGACACACATGAAATGAAAGTGTGTTCTCAACATAACGTTTTTGAGTTATGTCCAGCGAACATTTAAACCAATGATATTAAAGCGCGTTCGAAAAACTTCAATAATTTGTTCCGAAGTTATCGGAGAAACAAGTATTTCGTGCGGTGAAAATTGCTCGCCTTTCAATGACAAAATTTCAACATTGATAAAATAAACTGATAATACAGCCAGTTAAAACTCACAACATGTATATATACAGATCTTTTATTCATATATTTATTTTTGAAATACTTATCCATACTACACAAAGTAACTAGTTATTTATAATTTACAAATAAAATTTATTTTAATATAATAATATTAAAAATATTCTTGCACATATTATTAAATATTAAGTTTTTGTGAAGTTTCTCCGTTTGATGTCCTGGAATATGTACCAAAGTGATTTAATTGATGCCAGTGTAAGTCTTCAGATTCTGGTGTTGAAGGAGCTGTTGCACACTCTAAGCTTAATTGGAGAGCCCTTCTTAAATCATCATCCTCATCTGTATCGTCAGTCCCGGATGTTTTCTTATTGTAATCGTGAAAATCCAAGCTTAATTTAAGATACTTATCTACATCATTCCTTTTATTTTCTTCGAAACTTAATTGAAGTGCTCTTTGCAATTCTGCATTTTCATCATCATCTTCATCACTTTTCTCAACCTTTATAGGAATTATTTTCTCTTGCAGTTTGTTTGTCGGTAGCTTTTCTTTACTCGATAAAGTTCTAGTAAATGTATTTGGTATTACATTGTTACTTACACCTGTTAAAATAAAAAACAGTGAATATATCATCTACTGTAAACTAATACAACTTTTTCTAGAATGAGAGGTCTTTAGAAATTCACATTTTTCCTAGATAATAACCTTTTGGTTTAGTCCTTAATGATGTTTGCTCTTTTGTTATAGGTTCTATTGGATTTTTCATAAGAATATCATCTGCAGTACATTGTGGAAGTGCACCAATAACAATAAAAATAGAATAACCTAGGAACATACATAATTACCTACGAAGATAAAAAATATTTGTGATTTATAATATTTTATTAAGATGTTTACCTTCTTGTAACAACTGGGCTAAATACATTGAAAGATAAGTATCTGATATAAGCTCTGGCCCACTTAGTACTGAATTTAAGTTAAACCATTGTTTTCCAATTTTCCTTATGGTGAACCAATGACCTTTGTAGTTACAAATATATGCCTTCATCTGTCTAAAAATGATACGCATCACTTTTGAAATTACGTATGTAACAAAGTGTAAATTTTTGTATATGATAATTCATGCATAAAATACATAATGTATATACTTTTTTTTTGTTCATGGTAGTACAAAATAATTACACTTCGTAAATATCTTTAAACTATTTTGAATGAAATAAATCAGAAACAATTAAATAACATACAAAGGATCATTCTGTGCCATTATAGCTGCAGATTCCGTACTATTATATGGGATTAACTCTAATCCCCACACTTTTAACGCACTACTGATTACTTGCACTGAGAAGTATCCACTGTCGTCCATGTTTCCTGATGGTTGCTAAGCAAAATAATTAATGCCCTTTACCACATATAACATTATTAGTATATATTAATATTTCAAGTTAGAAATAAGTTGATAAATACAATAAAATACTTGAAAAATATTATAACTTATTATATTGTGCGATATATTGCAATAAAATATAGCTACAACATAAAATAATTACAATACACAGATTCACCTCTAAGAAAAGTTTATATTCTTCACTGTCAACACCAGATTCTGCCATTCTTATCCTCTCTTCCTCATCCATTTGGTGACCTAAACTAGCAAGATCTACAGCATTGTAATAAGGTCCTTGTAAAAGTGCGTTTAAGCAATGTTGTGCACATAGAAATCCTTCCTGCTGTAATAAACTTTCCCGTTAAAACAATTTACATTAGAAATACCACTAGGTACTTACATATATTATTATTTACCTTCTCGTGAAATATGGTATCCATTTTATCAACACTTCAACGCAGTACGTGAGGCATATAAATATTAAATATCAACCAAATCATACGTTGAAAAATCTAAAAGGATTCTTTGATCAAACGTCACCCACAAAAATATTTTTTGGTTATAATCAGAAATATATCATATGCAGTTGGTGGTACTTTTAGACATTATGATTCACGTATATAGTATTGCCATCTTGTAACAGATTCTATAGTTGTCATATGATTATAACTAAATGTTTCTCATTCAAAATTTATTATTCACGCGTACTATTAATAACATATCTAGTTTCTTTTACATAGAAACTGAACTATATCATATAAAAATGATTTTTATGTGAAATCTCATTCCGAATACAGCGAAGAAACTTGGAAATACTCGGCAAGACTATTAATGAATTTTAAACGAAATACAGACAATCAATTTAGATGTATTGCGTGTAACGCGCCTCCAATGATTTATTTCAACATATGTAAATTTCATCTTAATACGTTATATAATGATATTAGTTGACGCTGAACATCATTTTCTGATTGGTTGCGATGCAACTGGTACATTATTCATCAGGACGTGTTTCAAGTTTCGCCGAGGGAAACCTTAAGCTAAGTACAGAGTGTTCTATGAATCTCATCAAAGGACAGAAACTTCAGGAGGAGCAGGGGCATCGGGGACTATAAAATAATTATTTAAAGGCTCTAGGCCGAATTAGAAGCACCAACTGCTACCGAGGCATAGAAAAGTGTACGAACTATTGAATACCAAGTACATTAACGAAAGCAGAGCTGGGAGAGATCGTGAGTGGGCGGGGGCGGCCATACTCAAACAACCGCCGAGCGAAGTGCGCGGTACAGCGCAGAAATGAGACGATAATAAATCGCATTGTACCGTTCATAAACCCGGGTCGACGGTAACGGGTGTAAGTGCCTCCGTTGGAACATAGAGGGAAAGAATTACGAACAGAGAACGAAGACGGAAAGAGTGAGAAGTGTAAAGAAAGAGACAAAAGCGGCCCGACGAGCCGAGGCGCAGAGAACGGTATGAGTGCAAAGACAGACGTGAACAGGCGAGTCCTAGCAATTCAGGCGAAAAAAAAAAGGCACAAGCCAAGTAAGCGAAAAGGAAAGGGAAATGCACAGGATGAATCAGAAACGTCGGGAGCCCAATGCTCAAAAGCATCGGCCACTCAGCAAGGCCAGGGATCGGGTTTCTATCAGGATGCTTCCTCACAGAGACCATATTCCAGTGACAATGGAAACAGGTATCTGTGTTTCCTTAACATGTCAATTGATTCTACTATGTTAATGTTCTTTTTGCTGTCGTTTCGTAATTACTGGAGTAAATTTCCTCTGATACGATAGGATATTTCTATCGAGACTTTTTGTCGAAGTCTTTTTTTTTTCTTTTTTCACGTTGTAACATCGATCAGTTTTATCACTGAATGTCTCAATGAAAAGTGATAGACGTTCGAACAAATGTAATTTGTTGCGTTACGTTACGTTTCATCGTTGGATAATCTAACTTGAAGATTATTTCCTGTCTGTACCTATCCTCGTGAAAATATTCGAGAACGAGTAGCCTTTTATTTTTTAATTCGTGTTTGCTCCCTACCTTTTTCTTGGCTGAAACTTACAGATTGGAACCATGTCATAGCTCAAGTAACGAAACAATGGAAGATGGTGATGAACTCTACACTAGTGAGGATGAAGAACAAGAGGACAGTAGCGATTATTGTAAAGGAGGGTATCATCCTGTTAAGATAGGAGATTTATTCTTAAATCGTTATCATGTAACACGTAAACTTGGCTGGGGTCACTTCTCTACAGTCTGGCTCTGTTGGGACTTACAGGTATGTGTCTGATTCTTAGGTAAAAGGGCATCCTTTTTCCTTTTTTTTTTTTGTTCGATAAATTCATAAGTGGAATGTTTTAAAATGTGTTCTTCAGGATAAGCGATTTGTGGCACTTAAAGTGGTCAAATCTGCATCTCATTTTACTGAAACTGCATTGGATGAAATTAAATTATTAAAAGATGTGCGTGATACAGATCCCAGTGATCCTAAACGCAATAAAACCGTCCAGTTACTCAATGACTTCAAGATCAGTGGCATTAATGGTTTGCATGTTTGCATGGTATTTGAAGTGCTTGGGCATAATCTTCTTAAACTGATTATCAAATCCAACTATAGAGGAATTCCAAGAAACAATGTTAAACGTATCATCAGACAAGTTCTTGAAGGTCTTGATTATCTACATAATAAATGTAAGATGTTTTAAATGGAAAATGTGTTTGATATTTAATATCATTGTATCAGATAATGTTAATTTGTATCAATAGATTATTAATCTAACATAATATATATTTGAAATGTTTAATATTGTTTTCACTGAAATTAGCATAAAATATTTTTGTTTTCTAGGTAAAATTATTCATACAGACATTAAACCTGAAAATGTTCTTGTTTGTGTTGATGAAGCTTATATTAGAAAATTGGCTTGTGAAGCTACAGAACTACATTCACTTGGAATGAAGTTGCCAGTGTCTTTAATTTCAACTGCACCAAAGGAATTCCAAGAACCTACTCCTAATTCTAAAATGTCAAAAAATAAAAAGAAAAAGCTTAAGAAGAAAGCGAAGCGTCAGAATGAATTATTGAAGAAACAAATGGAACAAATAGAAGAACTTGAAGAGCAGGACAAACTTGCAAATAGCACAAGAGCAAATGGAGAATTAGAAACAAATAGTCCAGATCAAGACGTAAATACGGAAAGTATAGAAGATAATACTGAAAGCAAAGATTCACCTGATATTTCAGAACCATCTGCACCTTCATTGCACATAAATGGTGTAGATAGTTTAACAGCCGAAGAAAAAGTAGAAAATCAATTACCTCAACAATCTGAAAAGATGGAAAATGCAAATTCATGTGATGTAGAAAAGAATTGCGGTGAAGGAGTACATTTACCTGATCATGAGGATACTGACGAATGTAGTGAAGGTAATATTTACAGAAACTATGTTATGTAGCTATAAATAATTAAAATAACTATTTATTATTTTCCACAGGTCGTAATTTACATCCACCTGAAAGTAAACAATTGAAAAGAGCATCTGTAGCTCCTTTAGATCCTGCCCTAGTAGAATGTGATGTTGAAGTGAAAATAGCAGACCTTGGTAATGCATGTTGGGTCCATAAAAAATTTACAGATGATATTCAAACTCGTCAATATAGATCATTAGAAGTATTATTAGGATCTGGATATGATACATCTGCAGATATATGGTCCACTGCCTGTATGGCATTTGAATTAGCAACTGGTGACTATCTCTTTGAACCACATAGTGGCAATTATTATTGCAGGTAAAGTATTACTTTTTTAAAATAATTAATTAGAAATAATTGTTAATATCGTTATAGAAGATATTTTGCTTGTTTGTTACAGAGATGAAGATCATTTAGCACACATTATTGAATTGCTTGGAGAAATACCAAGACACATTGCTCTTTCTGGCAAAAACTCAAAAATGTACTTCAATAAGAAAGGTGAACTAAAACGGATTACTGGATTAAAACCTTGGGGACTGTACGAGGTGCTTACGGAGAAATACGATTGGTCACCAAGAGAAGCGCGCGAGTTTGAAGAGTTCCTAACTCCGATGCTCGAGTTTGATCCGAGTATGCGAGCTACAGCAGCAGAGTGCCTGAAGCATCCATGGCTGAAAATCAAAAAGTGATCATTTTTTTTATCGTTTTATCTTTAAATTCTTCAACTCTACACTTTTACCATCCTGATGTAATTAGACATAAGTCGGGAGTGTGACAAGAGGCAATGACTGACGATAGTCAGGTTCTTTCGCATTATATATATAATTTTATTTTTGTGTGAGGAGTATATTGTCACTGAAAACGCACAGTATAGAGTTATTTAATATTTAATATTATAAAATGCAAAATCATTAAAAATGTGTTTTAGACATTATAATTTAGAAATGATTTTTACCTTTTTTAGCTGTTGATAATTTTATGATTATCATTTACGTCCACGTGATTATGACTAATTTCATACAGCAAAAGGAGATATTTAATATTGGAACAATTGGAAAAGAAAGAACTTGCTACATTCCACCAAATAATTGCTGCAGTTGGGTATGCTTCTAATTGTAACACTCTCGACGATGGCTGCCTACTTGTGTATTTATAAATTTGTTAAATCATGTTTTTCATTTAGTATAATGCTATCTTAAATTAAAATTTCGTAGTACTTTATTATTTTACACGGTCGTCGTTATATTATCCTTTACACTACTTATCACTTAATTTATGAAATATCCCAAGAGTCATGGGACCCACTCATAATGTACTTTAGGAAAGGGCAGGCCCATTGTTATATCTCATAATGAATATTGAAATTTCCATTAAAATACTTCTTTTACATTAAATTTATTATCCAAAATTTACTGATAGCAGGTTTTTTCTCTGTGATCTCTCCTTGTGCTTAATTAGTGTGTGTTCAAGAAAATATAATAATCATTATTATTATTGTCTTGATACTGATTGAAGAAATACTCATACATACATACGCCGGAACGTGTGTTTAAGGAACTGAATCTTTGTACAAATTCGATAAATGCGGAAATACATATATTGTTAGTATAATTAAGAGTTGGTCGCCAGATTCTTGGTAAAACAATTGATTCGGAATAAGACAGTGCATATTTTATTCAGTTACAATAAATAAACCAGAAGAAAGGATTCGAACTTGTAGTAATATACAATAAGATTATGATAATTATAAAGTTTAACTATCGAATGAATAATAAACTTATGATTATCAAGAAACGAATTTGTAATGGAATTATTACAGACGCATATACACTGTCGGATTTCGAACAACCACCAAGGCATTCAATATTTGTGGTATATACTTTCGTTCACTTTAATTTATTACATATTTCTTTATACTGCTGAAAAGCATACATCATATACATTATATATATTGTACAATTACGAGAAAGGGAAACTAGTTTCTACATCATGACTGAAATTTCGGTAAACGTAAAATAATCATGGTGAAGGAAATACAATGTTAAGTTCTGCGCGACCTTCTTTACTTCGAGCTATTGACTGATTATTAAGCTCCCTGCCGATAAATTGTCTTCTATTTTATAACGAAGATAGCGAAACAGTACGATTACTGAACATTCAACATCACAAATGTATTTGTATCGTTGAATTCTGTTTATGCTTCCAAACGAATGTTCTGTTTCGCTGTGTCTGCCAACTTAAAGTCGTTTCATGTCGAAAAAAAATGAATAATTAAAGAGCATTTCGAATGAAATTGGTGGAGATGCATATGAAAAGAACATTTATTATTAACTAAGTTTCATTAGATGAGAATATATTTATTCCGGGTAAAAGAGGAAAATAGTTACTTAAAGTAGGATATTTAAATTTAATTACGTTTATTTTCATTAAGTGTTTGTAAATCGATGAATCTTGAGGAAGAGATTACTCTTTTAATCCACAATTCACTTTTAACATTTAATATTCGTACTTTTAGAAATGATAGAAAAGGTATGGAATTATTGATCTTGATTTTTACGATGTTTGAGAGAAATGTATAATTAAGATCATAAGATTTGTTTAATTTTATTTTATTTTATGGATATCCTTAACGAAAATGCCTCTTCTACCTGTATTGTAATCGATGAAATTCAAGCTTTTCATTTACATTGTCGTACTTGCTTAACTATCCCTGTGTAACCATGTGATCCCACCGTAATTATGAATTTGGAACTGATGGCAATCGTGTTGAATTTGTACAGTACGCAACCGAAGTTATTGTAGTTATATACACCGATATTATTTTATAAAACGCGGCCAGTGAAATCCGGAAAGAATGCAGTAAATAACAAGAACACGAGGAATTAACAATGGAAGAATGTTTTTTCCAAAATACATCTTGAATTTTTGCATGGCCGTCCTTATAGTTGATGACTGGTGACCGATCATCGTGTGTTTGTATGTTGTTAATGATAATTCCCGTTTTGATGAAGAACAATGTATAATACGATGTATATTACTAAACGAAGGACATCTTCAAGAACGAATCATAACTTGCTATTATACAACAATCATGTTGTACGATAAACGAATGATCGGATTTTTTTTTCTAATAACGGTTCAACGGATTTCAAGGACATGCGATTTCACCGCGTAGCCGCACATTACGATTATACATACCGAAATATACATATAAATATATATAGAGATATACATAGAATAAATTGAATGACAATTCACGTAGGTATGATTCGTTGCTTGGCGCTAGGGTAGTTAGGATGAAATTAACAAACATTAACAGTAAAAAATGTGTATAGCTTGATGTACGAGAGTCCTCCCGTTTTCCTCTAAGGTTTGAACAAGTAATGTATTCGTACATATATTAAAACTTGAAAGCCCGTTGCGCATCGTCTTTTTCCTCAATGATAGAAAAACCACTTCTACGAGTGCAGAACAAGAAAGATAAATGGAGAGTTAGGCAGAGCCAAAGAGGCTTGTTTATACAGGGACCCAATTTGAAACTTTTACAGATTTATGTTCCAGTCGGTAGATTTAATTATGCGCCGTCTAGAGAGATATGACTGAATGATTAAAATTTGTGCGCATTAATTTTACACAAAGTGAACAAACCTCGATATATAAGAAATCTAATTTTGTTCTTAAAATTCGTCTGAACTGGGTCTTCAAGAATCCTCACCGTCATACGTATTTCTTTCAATCTACTGTCGTTGAAATATGATCTTTCAGTCGCAAAGATAGAAAAAAAAAAAAGCAAATGAAACGTAAGAACTACTAACGCACCGAAGAGGACCGAACAATATCAGTACCAAGGAAACGCATGTAAATGGAAAACACGTTTTGTAATAACATTAAAAAAAACGTGAATCGACGGATAGAAATGTCGATCAGGAATGAAAATCTAATATTTGACGGAATAAGAAGAAAAAAAAATGAACTTTCAAATGAACACCAAGTTATATTATGTAAATTGTGGCGTGTATAACACGTATCTATGAGATATTGTAAATATTGAAATGTAATTGGGGATTTTACACATTTTTAGACCGAAGTGTCTGCATTATAAAAAAAAAAACTGCGATAAGTTTAGAAAAGTGTTTGAGATACTCCAATGGATTATGCACGCTGTATAACGACCATTTAGTCAGATTATAATCGCTTGGAACATTTTCTGTAATAAATGGATACAATCGGGTATGATATTGTTTTACGAATTGATATATAGTCATACTGATCGTAGCGTTGTAGGATTATTTAACTTTGCATGCTTAGTCAACTGCTCGATGTTGTACATACACACATGTACTGTACTGAGCATTAAATAAGGATAAAATTATTGATAAAAATGCATATAGACGCTCATGGTATATGAAGATCCTTTTTAGAACTTTATTGGGTGATAATCCAATGCGTGAATAATATTTGAACAGAGAGAATATGTATAATTAAACTGACTGGAGCATTAATAAAAAGGGAGGCAAGTGTGTTTCTGCCATGCTTTTAGACAATACTCCATTAATAAAAAGGGATAATAATGTTTATCCTTGTATTAACGTTGGCTGAATAGAATTTAAATTGCCCTAATATCAAATAAATATATACGTATAAAAGAGTAATTAAAATAAAATAAAAACGAAAAGTGTGCCCTTTGTAAAGAGAAATAATGCAAGTTTTACTCATCTTATAACAATTTCGATCGTGCTAAAAATATCTTACATTAAATTTAAATTTCATGCAACGTTCATCGCGGTATTTCCTATACTCGGCGTGTTTTTGCACTAATAACGAAGAATAACGTATCATAAAATCAAAACTACTTTTTTCTATACCTATACGTTTACATTCATACCGTTATATCTCCGTGATCGAAAGGAAATACCGTAAAAGATCAATTATAAGAAACGTATTGGAATATTGCAGGAAAACGATTTTAAAAACAAATATGCCTCGTGCTCCAGTCAATCGATGTATGACCAGATGAGGCATAAAAAGCGTAGACATAATAAAGTAGAGATAATGAGTCGAACAAATAAACGGATTTGATGTTTAGACGCTGCCTCCCATTATGTGCCCTGCCGCAAAAAAATAAGATAACAGACCCATGTACCCACCCTTCCGAGATCAGTATATGATATTAAAAATAAATTCACATTAAAATAAAAGTAATTGTATTTTTTTTCTTTTATCTCCATAGCCTTAAAAATTAATAAAAGAATCTTTTTTCAGAATTAATGCTTTATTGTACAAATTATATAATTCGTGTTACCTATTTTTATATTACGAATATTTTTGCACGTTAAATAAAATTTTAATCGTGAAAATTTTAAATTACAATTGAAAATATTTTTCCCTAAATTGGAAAGATACAGTTGTCTTATAGCTATATCATAGCAATTCAATAAATAAAATATTATAATTAAAAAATAAGATGTATATCCATGTATCGTAGTTAATATTTGGTATGATATAAAAGAAATATAAAAATAAAATACTTTCTTGTACATTTTTACAGTGTGCGCAAAATTTAATTTCTCTTTCTTTTTTAAATAAGAAGTACAAGTAATTTAAAACTTATCTCGAAAAGAGTTTATATTTTTAATTAATGTTATAATAAGGATATATTCAGATAAAAGTATATCTTTTATATCATACAAATTAAAATATAATACTTTAAATATATATATTGTATGTACAAAATGTAATTATTTTATACACTACTTTATTAACATAATAGGGTATTTATAAATAGTGTGATCAATAACAAACGACCTTGTGTAAATTTAGAATTATACGTTATTTTAAACATTAATCACTACCGATTTTAGTTGCTGAAAAAAAGGTATACAAATGCCCTATTGTATTGTATTGTAATATATCTTCATATATGATATACATAGATAAAAATATATCATTTTGTAAAATTCATAAAGTTATTTAAAAAAAATTTAAATCATCAAACTTATTTTCACATTAAATAATTTTTATGTCTTAGAATAATCTATATTTTTAAGAAATTAAACTTATACTCTTTAATAAGTTCTTTTAGTGCCATATGAATTTATAGAAATACTTATTGCACGCGGTATGCGATGTATACAATATTTTTGTGCAGCGATTTAAATATTTTTCAAAATATCACATTCTTTTCATTGCATTATACTATTTAATCATCATTAATTAAATTAACATAAATTAAATAATATTATTCTTCTTATCCATTACCTATAATATTAAACAGCAATTTAAAAAGTTATAACATCTTAAAAATGATCAACTGTATCATCTTTAATATAAGAATTTGTCATTTGTATACTTGTCCAATATTAATTTCTATAATATAAATTTGCAATACTTTCTGGTGCAATAATATTGACTGATGAGACACTCATAAATTTATCTATAATTTACTTGAAACTAAATTTATTTGACCATTAATCAGACCAATCCTCGTCCTCTCTGTAAATTAATTGTAAATTTGTTAATTTTTCGAAATCTTGATGCATATAAAATATAACCCCTCACCAACAATAAGCTTTGACAGCAAAACAAATGTTTAGATGCCATATGATCTTCATCACCATTCATTTTTTGTATCTATACAACAACCATAAGCTACTCGCTGAAGCTAACAGATAAGAGTTTTTTTAATAATATATTTTTTTCTGAAACAATATATTATTGTTATATTACATATTATTTGATTGTAATAGAAATAAAAAAAAAGTTTATAATTTTGAATTTTAAAATACATACTGAAAACATTATGGAGGAAAAAATTAAAACTATACTCAAAATCACAGAAAATTTTTTGTCAAATTATAATAGACGTCATTATTAATAATTCTTCATATACATTTACAATATAAGCAGAGAAATGACAGCACATTTAGCACATCACACAAAATAAATTAAATACTTAATATAGACCCGTGACTTGGACGTCTTTTGCTTTGTTTTCCATGTATCTGACTCTGATTTTCCACGGATAAATTAATATTTAGTTGTGCTGTTGATGCAGTTACTTCATCATCTGATTCCATTGGACTAATTCGAATGGCTTGATACCATTGATTTGTTAAATCTGTCATTTGAGATTTACAATCTTTTAATTCTTGTTGTGTAAACCTCCTTGTAAAAAAAGGAATAAAGAATTTAAGATCCCATCTTGCAAAACCACGAATACGAGACTGAAGAAAAGATACTTCAATCTCTTCTTCTGTAAGTTCTGATAAATGTTCAGAATCTATTGTTTGTCCCTAAAATAAAAATATATATATAAAATATAAATATCTTTTTTATATTTAATATCTCTCTAACATACCCATTCTCTAGTTTTACTTAGTGACACTTCTTTATCTTTCCTTTTCCTTCTACTATTATTCTTTTGTTTCTTTTCTGCTCTTAAAAATTTCAGTAATGGCATAGTAGAACCACCAAATATTAGTGTTGTAAACAGTACAATAATTAATGTAGTGGTTATAATTACATGTCGTGTTTCATCGCTAAAATCCAAATGTAATGATAAAGCATAAGAAATAGCACCACGTAAACCACTAAACCACATTATGAACATCATTTTCCTAGTAATCTGATGTTCTCGAAAACGATTTACAAGAAAAGCTAAAGGAAAAATATTTGCAGCTCTACCAATCAAACATAGAATTATAGACCATATAATCAGTGCTGGTTCAACCTAGAATTGATAATCAGTATTAATATATAGTCAGTATAAATATTGATAATATATCAGTATAAATATATTATAAAAATTAAATATATATCTTATATCATATTACTTTACCCTATGTCTGAAACTAAATAAAGCTAATCCTAGATATGCAAATACACAAGTTTCAGCAATAAATGCTAAAGTTCTCATAGTTTGTTGCATTGTAATTTGAGTAACAGTTGATAAATTGAAATGTGTATAATGTGACATTACAATTCCATTAAATAAAATTGCCATAATACCTGAAATAATTTAATATATTTGAGTATTATTTATTTCACTATACTAAAAATATTAAATTTTAAATTAAAAAATTTGAATTTATGTACATACCAGATAGTTGTATGCCTTCTGCCAAAACATAAGGTGCATAAGTAAATACCAACATAAGTCCAAATTCAAGAGAAGGATTTTTTCTAAGATCCACATGTTTAAGTAATAATGCACTTATGAGAGCAAAAACAACTCCAATGCCAGCAGAGGCAAAAAACATAAGACAAAATCTATTTAAACCAAGTATAATGGCCTCACTGGTAGTTGTTGCATTATTAGATTCCAGTACAGATGTAGTTAATACAATTGAAATGGCATCATTTAATATAGATTCACCAAAAACTAACATGTTTAATACTGGATCAACTTCTAAGGCATGAAATATAGCTACAGTAGCAACAGGATCAACTGCTGATATCAATGATCCAAATGCAAAACTTTCAACAAAACTAAGTTTGTATGCTACCTGCGCTAATCCCAACAAATAAATTCCAGCTCCAATAACAAATGCAGATATTGCTGTTCCAAATATAGCAAACACTAAAATACTACCAATATTCTGAAAGAAATTTCCTTTGTGCAAATTATATCCTGATTCAAATATAATAGGTGGGAGGAGTACAAGAAAAAATGCAGTTGGAGAAAATGCTTCTTCTTTTCTCCAATTCGCAATATTTTGATTTGACATAAGATTTATAATCATACCAATAGCTCCTCCCAAGAAAACAATTACTACTGACTCTGGTAGATATTGAAAATTTGTTTGTAGCATAAGATGTATAAGTAAAATGCCTAAAGCTAAAACGCAAAGGACGAAAAATATGGACATAGAACTGTTATGTTCTTCTTCTGCGGATCCCTTATCTGGTAATACCGGTTCTGCTGGTACAACTGTTGTTGTACTTGTATTTGTTGTGTTGCTAATGTCTGGACTTTGTGAAGAAATTGTGAAATCTGACATGTTGTTTCCAGTTTTATCGTTAACAGTGCTTGTAGATACTGTGTTAATCTTCTCTGTTGTTTGATTATCACGATCTGGTCGAATTGAAGTTGTAGATACATTTTGAGATGTATTTATTATACTTGCAGCTGTAGTATTCAATTTTAAATTATTGTTGTCAGAGTTTTCGAATGTATGTAATTCTATTGATACATTAGTATTTAAGTTCGTTGGCGTGGAATCTCTTGATACATTATTTTTACCATTTAATGTGAGGTTAGAAACTTCTTGCGCATTTGACACAATAGTCCACACATCAAAACCGAAAATTATAATATAAATTACAAAACTTTTAGGTAAAAGTTTATTACTGATTGAATAAAACCTCATTTTAAAAATATTTTCGGTGCTTAAATGTACACTTCTCTATTTACGTTTAACATTGCGACGACAGCTGATTCAGATTACATATTTCAATATCTCGTGATGAACTACGTCATACACAGAACACGTGTTTCAATAGAAAAATTAATATTGAAAATATATACTAATAGAAAATGTTTCATACAAATTATAAATTATTTTACAATGTTGTTTCCCATAAATTAATAAAAAATGTAATAAAATGTAAAGAAGATAAATAAAATCTTATAAAATTAAAATATACAATAAAATATGAAGATTGAAAAATTGCAATCCTTTCAAAACTAAAACTAATGTTTTTTTGTCTATCATGAAGTCTTCTTTTATTAACTGTTAATATTTCTGTAAAAAAGAAATAAATTAAAATCAGTATCAGTTTAATTAATTTATAATAGAAAAAGTACAATTATTACATCTTACAAATAACATTTGTAAAAATTAAAGAAATTAAATGAGTTTGAGAAAGCTTTTTCTTAAGAAAAACACAATGATACAATATAGAAATTATTGTATTTATTATGTTTATTCGTTATTTTTTTTCATAAAAATTGATTCATTTTCATAACAACTTGGTAATCCACAGCGACCAATTTCTGCTGAATGTATTGCATCTTCGCCTAATCTTTGTTCAACTCCTTTCCATGACCTATTGTGTAAAAATTCTGCTCCTGCTTTTCCAATTGCAACAATGCCTAAATCATTTAAAATAAATATATCAATAAAATATATTTTATTTTTTGATATTTTTTAGAATTATGTAAATACCTGATGAATTATTAATTACTAAAGCATTCATTTTATCTGCACATGGAATACTTTCATCACAGTTTCTAAGTTCACCAGTAATTAAAGAAACATCTAAATCTGTTGATGTCTTAAAATCAACATAATTCATTCCTCCAGGAAGGATTTGTCTAAAATCGATACAATAGTGTGTATAACACTCTCTTAAACTATTAAATGCCAATTCTACTTCATAAGGCATTAGTAGTGGTTTTAGAAATTCTCTAGAATCAAATATTTCATTTTCAGGACATGTTATTACAACAAAGGCATCAATCTGGAAAAATAGTTTATTATTAAAATTATTAACAATATCAAAAAGGTATCAAATATTTTAAATAATGTCATTCAGTATATTTTACCTCAAGAAAATTAGCAAGTTTTGCTGGATTTATTTTGCCAACACTTAGAATATAAGATTTTTTCTTTTTTGCTTTTAAAATATTCTTAAGCATTGTTATTATTGTAAGATAATCTTTAATGCCTAGAGTAGCTATGACTATACCAACAACTTTAGCATCTTTTAATTTCTCAACTAGAAATCTTCTTCTTTTCAACCATGGTGTATTGAATATTTCATATTCGACAACATTATTATTTTCGAAATAATACCATTTTTTTGCAGGAATTGTCATTGCTAATGTAGTAAATGTCTTTCCATCGTTTCCTAAGAAAAATGCTACATAATCTTCTATTTTATATTTTTTATCTAATTTAAAACATCTGCCTAAGATTGTTGTAAATGAATCATCTATGACATCTGTAAATTCTACATTAGAAGTACAATTTAATGAAGTGAAGATTAAATTGTTATAAACAGAGCTTAATATTTTATATATATTTTCTGAAATGGAAATACATTTGTAAGAACATTTGAGTATATTTAAATGTATTAAATTAACTATTCTTTACATTTAAAAGACTTACCAATTTTATGTGCATAAGTAATATCATAAAAAAATAAAATTCTTTCAGATTGATCCGCAAAATACAATTTAAATTTATCAATAACTTCTGTTATATCAATTTCTTGTTTGGGTAATACATGAAATACAGGTATGCGAGAAGTGGGATTTAAACAAGCATGACCAAAATGTATTATACTATCTGCATTAATATGCTGAGCAGCTACTTCATCAACGCAACAACTACCATATGAGGTGTCTCCCAAAATATATACTTTCTTATTAATACGATTCTCCAAACGTAATGCAATTTCTACTGAATCTGGTAAAAGGTTATCAGGAAATTGTAGGCAAACCTAAAAATATATAACAAGTATCAGATTAATATTTCTACTATAAATTTATAGTTGTGAATTTTATTACTTTTAAATATAAATCTATTAATGAAATATTAAAGTATATGTCAAAATAATGACAGATACAGCTAACCTCAAAATTGTATTCTTTAACCTATCGGAGATATACATATTGAATCTCTTGTTAAAATTTAATCATACACTGTTAATTAATAACACAACTATCACGTAAATAAAATACTCAGACCTTATTTAAATTACGTTCATCAATCCATTTACCACATTTTTCTATCGCGTAAAAATCATCTCTGCTAATATCGTTCATTTTGTCCATATCTTTTTCGTTATTTCTGCAATCACATTATTTTATATGCCAACACACTGAATTATATATAATAAAAATTATTTACAAACAAATACATTTACATATACCGTAAATTCCTCAATGTGTTATGTAAACATGCAATTACATTTGCATTAGTACTGGAGTCACGTATATTATCACGCGACATACATATATCGTTGAAAAATCTATGTAAACTATATTCGCCTATATATACTGCTTACTTAGAGTGTGATAATAAAAATAATTATAAATTTGAAATTCTTTATAATTTTCATTTATGTTAAATTTCTTAATTTCTATTTATTAAAAACATACATTTTTGATATTTCATTTTAATATTAATTTTACAATATGCATTTTTAATTTAACTTACCTTTCAAGTATTGATTATTACTCATAATATCATTCAAGTTCATATTGCATTAAGTTTTATAATTAAATTTCATATTTCCATATATATAATTAATGTTAATTAATGTCATTTCTATTAACTGAACAATTTGATATGATTACATATTTTGAAATATCTATTATAATGTCAAAATAATTTTTATAACACCTACAAGTTGAAAATTGAAGTCAATGTGTTAATAACTAAAAAGATCCAAGTGTGCATTATAATTTAATTTGAATTTTATAATCTTTGGTATGTAGGCACACACAAAAAACATGCAATTTAATATAAATTAAATATCACATAAAGCATATTTATAAGCATCTGTTAAAAAATGCTTTAATTGTACTAATATTAAAAAATAGAATAATCTAAGAAAATTATATAATTTAAAGAAATAATTAGACTAATAATATTTGATTATATTACATATATGCACAACTATATCAGAAATACAATAAACAATTGTACAAAACATTTAACAACATTATGTGCCTCTATTAAAATACTATATATACCTGACAGCATAATGAAGTTGACTGAACATTATCTTATAAGGCACCTAAACTTGCGGTTAAAATTGGAACATCAGTATTTCCGCAATATTAGGAGAGGAATTATTCAGAACAAGATATTCATGATATTTAAACTGATATAATTAATAATGCTAATTGCATTTTATCGCATTAACCACTTGACTTCACTCTCATTAGGCATCTCACATTATGTAGAATTATAAATATTAGAAATCAAATTTTCTGCTGTAAAACTGAAACTTTAATTATAGACAAGGATAAAAATATTTTCGTACACGTATTCGTGAAATATCGGCAATTTATTAGGATCAAAAGAACTTTAGCATATCCAAATTTTAAAATCTTTGAAGAATTCATTAAGTCACGATTGCCGTAGAGAGTGTAATTGAATATTATGTACAAATGATTATTTCTTATTGTAATACATTACATAGTTTTGCTTGATTCTCTGTATATATGTCAGTCTTGGATTGCTTTTGCCAAAAACATTTCATTGTCTCTGTGTATAGAGAGCTATCATGAATTTTTGTGGGAAAAGGATGTAAAAATACAATCATGTAACTAAATTTTTATTGCAAAAGCACTGCTGGTGATGATCAGTTATTTTTTTAATGTACAATGTTCAGAAAATGATTAAATCAGATCATAATCTTGTATGTATAATACATACTGATTAAGAAATCTGCATTATTTAATATGTTAGCATTGATTGAATAAAAATTACAAGTCAGGTGTACATATAAGATATATTAGTTGTCAACTATGTTAAAAATAAAAAGGCACATATAGAAAGATTTGCTTTCTAAATCTTATTCACCGGTAGTCTATTATTTATTTAAAATGTCACCAACATGTAATTACCCTTTTTCCACACATATGCTCTCTACACATATACTCATTTTCTCAGATCTATTGTGATTTCATGTGATGACAAAAAATTTGTAAAATACTATATCTACTTAAAAAATGTCTGTCAGTTTGATTTTGCATTGTAACATTTAAGACTGCATATATATTAAATAAATTCAAATTATTATAGAAGTTTTTATGTTCCCTTTTCACCTTATATATCATTTGCCTTTTGTTTTCATTGTCTTCCATTTCAGTCTCTTAAACCAATACTTTCTCTTTATACCATACATTCCTCATCAACTCAGATGATTGTATCTTTGACAATAGTAATTGTAATAATAATTGTAATAATAATATAATGATAATAATAATATTAATAATAATAATGATAGTAATGATAATGATAATAATATTAATGATAATTATAATGATAATAATAATCATAATAATAATACAATAATAATTCTGAGAATAAATCTCAATAACAATAATACAAATAATAGCAATACTAATATAATAATAATAATAATAATAATAATAATAATAATAATAATAATAATAATAATAATAATAATAATACATGTTAAAAATGTATATACAATTCACCGACCCAATTTTAAGTATCTGTAAGATTTTTCTACAAGTACTACAGATAAAGTGGAATAAGTTGTTTTAAATAATTACTTTTTACAAAATTACATTACAAAGTGGCAGATTGAAAAATCTGAGCGAATTATCTATTTATTTTACTACCTATCTATCAATCTATTTGCCTATCTATCCACATGTACAGCTGCTAGATTTAGATAAACGTGATGGCTTTATTACAGCTAGACTACTGGAAAGTATACTTGTTTTTATATTATGCATAGTTATTGCCATTGCAGAAAAAATTTTCAATAAATTTTGGAGAAGTATATAAATTGCATAATCCAGATAGTCGTTTTAATTTATGTATAAATGAAATTAAAATTGTAGGATTTATACAAATAATTTAGCAACAATTTGTAGGCTTTCAAATATGCATTACCAAAGATAATGTCGCATTCTTAATATCAAACATAGTTTTTAGATTATTCACATAACCACAAAAAAATCACCAAAAAAATGTATAGTACTTTAAAAATTTTTTAAACGAACAATTAGCATGATGTTCACCATTAACTTCACTTGTTTAATATACTTTATTAAAGGAGGGTCACGAGCCTAAAATGCTACGGACTGCTTGGTCAAGCACTGTGTCCTTTGATTCACTGGATTGTGATGCACTATTACCATTGCCAGGTAATGTATTTGTAGGACGTTTTTTAAGATTAAGAATGCTATCAATGGCAGATTGTACCTGCGCTGTAATATCATCATGTTCATTACCATTTCCACTTTCGGTTGTTACTTGAAGAGAGCCTGGACATTGAGTTTGAGAATGTAAGGCCAGTCCATCTAGGCTGTCTGTATCTTCTAACAAATCTCGCTCAAGATCAGTAGCACTATTCCAACGTTTTTCAAAAACTGGAGTACTATCTTGTTCGCAATTGTCTTTTATAACTGTACTTTGAACTCCAGAAATATTCGCATTTGATACAGTAAGACGACATTCACCATTTGCTCGTGTTCTTTCAGTTTTAGATGACCTTGTAACAGCCACAGCACATGCACTATTACTACCACTGTTATTAATATTTTTACATTTAAATGAGTCTGTGGTAGATGGATATACACCAAGTTCTTTTTGTATCTCTACCCACTCATCATAATCACCACTAGTACAATTTGCTGATTTAATCACTGGTTTGCATTCTATTTCGTCACTTAGAAAGTCGTCTTCTAATTCACGTTTTACAGACACATTAGTTAATGATGGTGATAATTTGTCTTCTTCTGTAAGACCAGGTTCAACCTTTGGCACCAATGGCTTTTCTTCTTTTTTGAACTCTTCTATAAAAAAGAAATAAAAGAAAAAAATTGTTATAATACATAATATCTATGTTATAATACATAATATCAAAAAATATCTATATATTAACATGTTGACTTTACCATTAACTTTAGCCTCTTGTTCTCGTAACCTATTTAATATACTTTGTTCTTCAGCAACAAAAGTTCTGTCAATCATCATCAATTCTGATGTCCTCACTTCTCGCTGTAAGTTTCAATTAAGTGATTATCATAATTTTAACAAGATTAAATATTTTTAACATACCATGCTTTCCATTAAAAGAAGATACGTGTATTTGTTCATCATGGAATTGAATTTTGATAGAAGATGTTTGGCTGTTTCTTCAAACATTTCATCAGCTTTTGCCAAATCTTTAGAACTAAGTACTTGCTCATTTAAACAATGATATCGTACAAGACGTTTACAAGCATCACGTTTGCTCAAAAATGGCGTATTTACGTCTGGATTTATCGCACCATTTTGATCAATTTTTAATTGCTGTTCTAATCTGTAAATATAAAAGTAAAAATATATAAAATTTAAGAATAAATATTATCATATTAATAAAAAGTTATACTTACAAGTCACTACGATTAATCTGTCTGCAAATTGGACTGGATGCTGGTCTTTTTACACCTTGTCTGGGGCTTACTAAAGGACTTGAATTATTATTAGGACTGACAGTTTGCTTATTGGAATTACCATTAGTGTTTACAGGACTTTGAATTCTTTGTGATCCTTTGCCAATCATTCTAGGTGAGGCTACCTGTCCTGCAGGTGAACCACTTTGAACTTGTATTTGAATAGGTGAAGAAAGTTCTTGTTTAACAGGACTTGATATTTGCATATTTGGTTTTATGTCTAATGGGTCTGTTTGACATTGGGTTGACTGTTGCATTCCAGTTTGTTGAGTTTGAACTGAAGATAACTGTTGTGCGTTACTCTGCACAGTAGCTACAGAGGTAATTGGTGGTGAGAAAATTTGTATATTGGCAGAGGACGGACTTAATATCTGATTTCCATGATTCTGATAAATCTTGTGCTGTTTTGTGTGCGTTTGGTGTACATTTTGATTATTTTGTACACATTGTTGCCCTTGCACATTTTGTGATATCTGTAAAATTTCACAATAAATAATTAGTAAAAATATAAATGAAAATTCAATCATAACATAAAAAATTATTGTATACCGAAAGGTTGTTCATATAATTATTAGATGAATTATTCTGTACCGTTGAAGATGTACTTGGATTTAAGTTTTGTGAAGTTACCACAGTAGTTGATGTCTGTGTTTGAGTTTGTACAGCTGATGTCTGATTTTTATAACAATTTTGTGATATTAAATTTGGTGCCATTGTTGAAACTGCATTTACACTAAAACTTGTTTCTGTTCCCTGTAAATATAAAATTAATGTTGGAAAAAATTGAAAATTAACGTCAAAAAATGTACAATAAAATGTAATTTTATTTTTATTTTATTTTATATCACAAAATTTTTGCTTTTTTTGTATTAATAATATGACAAGACTTACACTACTGACAGAATGTGTTGTAGTACTAACAACCTTTCCACTTGCCAAAATTTTTGCTTGTTCTTGATATAATTTTGTTAAAACACTTTGATCTGGTTGTGAACCTGATTTACGAGCTAATATAGCTTGTATTTGAGACTGTATATTTTTTAATAATTGTTGTTTTTGAGCAGGAAGTTGAATAGTCTGTACTCTTTGAACCATTTGACCATTTGAGGGAACTGATAAGTGATTTCCAGGAGAAGACGGAAGTACAGGACCATTTGTAACAACTTGTGAAGATTCACTCTTAATTGGATTTGTACTTTGTGACACTACAGTATTTACTTTGTTAGAATTATCAACTTTTTGAAGATTAGTTATATTTGTTGATAACATTGTTGGCCGGGAAACAGTAATTGTTTTTGTTACCTATTATCATATTAAATTAACAATAAAAAGAAGACTTATTAACAATTAAAAAAGTAGAAAAGTCAAAAAAACTTACGCATACCTGTGCATTTCCAGTATTTTGGGTAGTAACAGCAGTTTTTGTTCTTTTAACAATTTTTGCCTTCTTTGGTTGATTATTACCTAAATTTCTGATTTGTTGTTGATTTAAATTGTCAATAAACTGACTAGGAAAACTGGAATTTTGAATTTGTATATGTTGCGGCATTTGAGAAGGAGCAGCTTGTACTACAATATTCTGTATATTATTTTGAATTGTAGGAGCTCCACCAGAACTATTCACAATTATTTGACTCGTTGGAGTATTAATTTGTACACCTTGTAAATTCTGGTTATTTGCATCTGGCTCACCAATCACTATTTTTTGAGTTTGGTTTTGATTTTGTACCTGGTTAGTTGCATTTAATTGTCCTGCTAAAAATTGTTGTAATAGCTGCTGACTGATTACTTGCATTTGTCCATTTGCATTTGCAATTAATAACTGATCATTAGGATTTAAATTACTCAATGCATTTAAAATTTCGGGAGTAATTTTTGGTGCATTATTTAATATATTGTTTGCTGCTGAATTAAGCATTGTTGTATTTTGGGTTTCTACTTTTTGAGATTCATTTTGTTGCATAACAGTTGAAGGAGGAGCATTTGTAATCACAATATTTTGATGTTGATTATTTTGCTGTGTATTTAGTCCTTGCTGTATAGCATTAATTGTATTCTGGGATTCAAAATGATGCGTGTTCACAGAAGAAAATGTGTTTGCTGCAACAACTTTTTGTTGTTGTACATTTACATTTTGCTGTACACTTGTATTATGCAAAATAGCAGATGTATTTTGCTGTTGCATATTTGTAATAACATTTTGTTGCGCATGAGTCAAATCACCAATGCCAGATTGTTCAATATTTTGTACATTACTAGATGCATTTTGCTGCAAAACATTAATTGTATTTTGTTGAATACTAGAATGTTGTTGTAAAACATTCATAGCATCATGTTGCATTGCCGTATTGCAAGAACTTTGTTGTTGTAACATGTTTAAAGAATTATGTTGAGCATTTGATGCAGAAGTTTGAAGATTTTGTTCGAAAACTTGTTGGACATTCTGAGTTTGTACAGTCTGTGCTGTTATTTGTTGGTGTTGATTATGCTGATATATTGGTGTTTCTTGCTGCAATGTTATTGACTCCTGTTGATTTCCTTGTTGATGGCTCTGATTACTTTTTGTCACAGTATGTTCATTTTGTACAGTTAAATTATTTGGTAATGATTTTTGAACATGAGCAGCACTCTGAGATATTTTATTTAAATTTTGTCGCACATTAGTAGTAACACAAGCATTTGTAAGTCGCACTTGACTAGATTTTTGTGTGGAAACATTAGAATTTTGTTGATTATTAGTACCTTGACTCGTATTAGTTAATCGAGAATTTTGTACATTGAACGTAGTACATGAAGGTTTTGTTGCTAAAACGTCAGGCGTTAGAACATTACTGTTTGGTTGTGAAAGGCTAGAATTAGATGACTGATTAGTTTTTGTTGTTGATGCGAGATTTTGTACATTGATATTTTTCGATGCTTGCATATCCAATGTTTGTAAAGATACAAGACTGTTTTGGACACAAACATTTAACACAGGACTGGATTCTTGAGGAACATTTACACTTTTCTGTTGATTATTTGATTTTGAGCATACTTGCACATGCTGTGGACTAGTTGCACAAGTAACACTTTGTGGAGCTGTTGAACTTACAGTAGTAGTAACCGTTGAAACACTGGATGATAAAGGTGATTTAACAAATTTTTGTCTTTGTAACACAGTATTTTGTGTAGATTGTGTTGTCGTTTGCGCTTGTCCAAGAAGGTGAGAAATAATTGGAGAATTTTGTCCACCACCTTGTGTTAATGATCGTATTAGTGCTTGAGCAGTAGCTTGATCCATTTCAGGCTGATTTAATTCTGGAGTACGATGCAAAACAACTCTTCCATCCTCTCCAAGAGCAAATCGTAATTGTCCTTGTACATTTTGCACAGGCATTTGAAGTTGGGCAACAAGTTGGCTATTAAACGTTTGAGACGCGGAAGTTTGTGTATTCGTTGTATTTGGTGCAGGTACTTGTATCAGATTCTGAGCAGAACTGGTAGGTATCGTTACTTGGGATGAAAGTTGTCCCAGAGTTTGTCCTGAACTTGAGTCAACTTGAACTTGACAAGAAACATCTGATTCAGTTGTAAGATCAGTATCAAAAATATCATCATCATCTCCAATTCCTGATATTTTCATTATACTAGCAAGATCCAATTTTGGTGGTTCATCGTCTTTCCGTTTTGCTTTCTTTTTCTTTTTTGCTTTTTTCTTAGGAGGTGGTAATAAAGATTGTTCAACAACAGCTTGCGTACATGGAGTGTTACCAGTATTAGAACTCGATCCTACTTGTGAGATTTGTGGTTGAGGACTTTGTACCATTGCATTTTGAATCACTATAGAATTACCAGTCCCTGAAGTAGCAGCTACATTAGGAGATAAGATAATTTTAGTATTTTTACACTTTTTTATACTAAAGTATATTTAAACAAATTATCAAATATAAAAACTTACAAGGTGCTGGACTAGAAGGAGTATGTCTAATTACTGGAGATGCAGCTGGAGGAAAACCATTAGGTACAGCAAAAAACGTAGGTGTAATGCCTTGTAACTGCATACCTTGTGCTGTCACAACTCTAACTAATTGCTGTTGTGTTAGCTATGAAAAGAAAATAGATTTATAGAAGAAGTGAACATATTTTTTTCATTATATTAGTTAAAAAAAAATCCTAATTTTTTTCATGTTATTGTTCTAATATATTTTTTAACTTATTTACATTAAAGTAATTTATCTGAAACTTAGATGCTAAATATAAAACATAAAATATATATAAAATCCAACTGATGACATAGCATGTAAAAATTTGATATATTTAAATAATATTTAAAATGAAATGTAAAAAATAGATTTTTAAAGTATTAAGTAAGCAATGACTGTGAACATGATGAAGTTGAATGGTTGAATGAATGAAACCATCACCTGTGCAGTATGTGTTTGTTGCTGGGCACTCGCTGGCGTTCTTAGTATGAGTTGAACACCACCTGGTTGTTGTTGTACAATAACGGGTCCAGTTGACGGCAGAACCTATGTATGAAATGTGATAAACATATGAAGCACAAAGCAGATATTCGTGACACCAAAATGCACGTAAGCTGCTACAATAGATATCAAGCATATTAAAAATACTATATATAATATTGATAACTACTAGAACAGGCACAATATACTTTTAACTGATCACATAACAAACATGCGTATCATTTTTGATAAACATTTTAAATAGATGTTATTACCTGATTTAATAATAGACCTTGTGCTGTTGGTATCATTGTAGCTGTTGTAGGACTTGGTTGTGGTCCAGCAAGAACTAACTGTGGTTGAGTTTGTTGTGTCACCTTATAATAATTCAATAATTCAAATTTTATTAAGAATAAATATTATGTTTATAAAAAAAAAATTAAATAAGATTACTGTGTACAACAATATATTACTTGATTTGTAATTGTGGTAGTAACACGTTGCTGTTTTTGTTGTGATCCAGCAGCTTGTTGGTTTGGAGGTTTTGGTAAAATTTGTGGTGGCTGTTTTGTAGGCTTAGTTGCAGCTATTTGAATTTGTTGATTTCCAATCAAATGTGTCCTAGTCACTAGTTGCGTTGGTGTTGATTGATACCCTTGTGGTGTCCCATGAATTATTTGCAATACTTGCATACCTTGTTGTAGTATTGGTGTATTGGGTCTAACCTGCAAGTAAATTAATTATTAGTACTCGAGTTTTTTTTACATTAAGTTAATAATAAGTTATTTCTTACCACAGGTGGACCAGGACTTCCACCAGGTGCTGGACTTCTGTTGTTCAGAGAGTTATTTCCACTTAACAAATGAGGACTTTTTGCAGGAGGATATGGACTAAGTACAGGACTTTGAATTTGGCTAACACTCATTGGACTCTGCATTGGGCTTTGCATTTGTATATTAAAATTATTATTTGATGTTCCAACAGGACTTGGACTATTTCTATTAGATTGTATTGAATTAGACGCTGGACTTCTAAGTAGTAGTCTGTTAGGACTAGGGCTTGGTGTAGGTGGTGCAATATTAGATGCTGGACTTTTTAATGGTATTGAAAATGGACTGCTTGGAGAACTAATATTTTGACTTTGAATGTTCTGCATAGATTTTACAGTATTTATTGTACTGACCACATTTGATGGTTGAGACGAGCCCGTTAATGTTACCGATGAACTTAAACCAGGGTTAATTCCCTGTGAATATTGTCGCTGAGATTGAAATCCAGTTGACTGAGAAGAACTTAAAGAAGTATGACTCAGTGACATATTCGGTTCATTTGATGCAGATATATGCTGCACATTAGACGTTGATACATTAGATAAATTTGAGTGCATTGTACCAAGATGTGGAATATTTGTAGTGAGATTCACGTTTGAAGCGTGATTCACATTTGCTGTGGTTGAATGAATTGGTTCACTGGAAGTGCTTGTGAATATACTGGAACTTGTCAAGGTACCAGTATTTGTTATTTGTGAAATAGTAGAAACGTTTGAATTCGGGTGCTGCGATATAGCAGAACTTGGTACATGTGCAATATTTGACCCAACAATGTGTGGTGCAATACTCTGTATACTTTGTATGGCTTGGAATGGAAATTGTGTACTGCTGGAATTTAGACTAGTTTGAGTTAATCCAGTTGTTAAAGCATTAATAGATCGATTGAGGCCTTGATTCATACCAGAATTTATACTGGTAGTAGTTAAATTTGCATTTATATTTGGATTAATAGCAGTTAAACCAGATACACCAGAGCTTGGGGATGTAAAATTTGTGCTCAAACTGGTAACATTCTGGTTTATGTTTGAATTTAAACTTGTTAAATTCTGATTTACATTGGTAATTCCAGTATTCACACTGGATAATCCAGAATTTATATTTGTTGAATTTAATGTATTGAGCCTATTAATTCCAGTATTTATATTATTTATATCCTGTCCCAAACCAGATAAACCATTATTAATACTGTTTGAACCAATATTTGAAGTTAAATTTGAGTTTATGGTATTTAACTGATTGAGACTAGGATTTATTGTAGTTAGTCCTGTATTTATACTTGGCAGGCCCAAATTGAGCAGAGGATTTGATGTAGTGATAACATTAGATGTGAGGGATGTAAGGCTGGTATTTAGAAGTGATAGTGGCAATCCCATATTAAGGCCCACCCCAAAAGTGGGGGTGGCCGGGGGTAGGCCCATACCAGTCCCTGAGGGATTTATGGTACTCTGATTTAAATGGTTTAACTGGTTTACATATACTATATGGTTTCCAGTTGTTGACCTATTTCCTTGGTCTTGCGGCTGTAAGTTTTTATCATAGAAATATTACTTACTTACTTTAATGATGTATGTTTCCAAATGAATATATATATTTTACAGTACTTACATTATTTGATGTTTGTTGTAAAGCAAATGTCAATGACTGACCACTCGAATTTTGAGCCTGCAGTTGTTGTAATTGTTGTAACTAAAACAAATTGCAATGAAAACTTAAATATTATTCAATTCTTAGATATTTAAAGCTTCATTTAGAAAAGTCATACCTGTTGATGTGTCAAAACAGCAACAGGATTGTTACGCCGAGCAGTCGGGGAAGTTGTAGAGGATACTGAGTCCCCGAGAAGAGGGCGTGACTGAGGCTGCTGCATGCCCACGCAGCCCCTCTTTACTCTGGGTAGCGTCTAGCCACCTTTTCAGCTTATCTATCTTTGCTTCTATATCTCTATATATTTGTAAGACATTGTGAAAATTATATGATAACTAGCTATATAAAATGATACAACATAATATAACAAACATAATTTTATATAATAATAATAAATATAATTATATAATAAATATAATATAATAATAAACAATTTTATATAAATTAATTATATAGACTTACCACTCATGAATTACAGCTTAGTGATAGAAGAAAATTGTATTTGCGCTACGGCGCCATTCAACGCGTCTGCGACCTACGTCTCCTATTCCTGTCATGCATGTAACTTCTTATTTCATCTGTTGTTTAGGTAATAACCTTTTATTTTTTCAAAATATGTTTATTTACATAGGTTGTTGACATTTGTTCTCAATATCACACTTTAATGTTAACCATATTTGAATATTAATTCCTTGCATATAGTAGGTAGTTCTTTTCAGAACTACATTATCCATTAAAGAATAATTGTACAACTGCATTTTGAAAGTATTCTAACTTATCTTTAAAGCACATTTGTTGCAAAATTACATCCATGTATAAACACAATTGAACTACATTTTTCCATAACACATCTCTGTATGTCACTTTATAAATAATGTATTGTGTATTATCTCAATTTTAAATAACATTTGGTAGATATCCTTCAGTAATTTATTAATGTTTAAAATACTAATATCAAGACATTTTCTGTTTGAACCATAAACATAATTCAGATCTATGTTAACTTTAGAGTTGTTTAAAAATGTCACACACCACACTTATGGCTTCACAAATCCTATATTCAATCTGTATCCTGTAACATGTAAACAATATTCAATTAGTCATTATAGATAAAATGACACTTTATAATTTCATTCAAATTGAATTGTTTCTTTTGAATTTATATCAGACTATTAATATTTAAGTTTGTTAGAACTTGTACTGTAAAACAAAATACATAATATTGGTAAGAAACGATGTCATGTACACTATGTTAAAAACCATATCGTTGTTATGATACCATAACACTTGTATGTACAAATAACCGTTTTAAAGCGCGGAAAAAGTTTTGTAAAAAGATTCGACAGCTGGAAGCATATTTTGAGGTTATAACTTACGCGCCTGTGTGCAAGCATACGTGCCACACAAGCCACTTACACGCATACAAGAATCGCATACATCTCACTCTCACTTATAGGTACCAGCGGCGCGCGGATGCACACAACAAAAGCCCAACTGACAAGGCGTAAACAAAAGAAAAAGCAACCATCTGTGAAAAATTTTTCAGTTCGAATAGCTGAAAAACTCGGAGAAGGTGTCCGGGATACAACTATTTCATATTGACGCGAAAAAATGCGAATAGCGTCGTGATGAAAAATTGTCAATATTACCTCCGCGAACGCGGTTTTACCATCCGTGTTTTTTTCTCGTGATTTTACGTTTTCTCACCTTTCTTTTCACATGATTTCAGTTCTGAACACAGTATTTTATTTTTTCACAAATAGAAACACGATACATGAGATACATAAGAGGAAAAATTCTACTTAAAATAATACACTGTTCTGGCACACGACAGTTTCATGTACGCGTTACACTATTCGGAGGTAACTAGAACTGGTAACGGCCATTATGTATTTGTCAAGGCTGCCATTAGCACAAGCACAAGCATATAAAATCCCAGAACTTTTGCCATTGGCGACACCGTGGTTGTGGTATTGTAACTTTTTGCATCATCTATTTAGCAAAATCTTTATTTTCATTGGCTAATACTTTACTTGTAACTAATCAGTAAATAGAGAGTAATCTTAATACAATAGTTTTTTGAAAATTTTAAACAATACAGATTTACTAAACATTTTTATTTAATTATATCATAAGTATTTAATAAATTCAATAACATAGGACAATATACTTAGGACGTTTATTCCAAAATGAAATTGTAGATTTCATTTATATTAAGTGATTTTCAATTACAATTCATTTATATTATACACACACACACATAATATATAAATAAATAAATGTATATTTTACTTGCCGTATCTATAAATCAAATTTATAATTAAATAAATATCGTTACAAGTGCATTGTTACATGAATCTTTTTATTTTAATTATTTCAATTTAAATAACAAAAAATTAAATTATATAAACAATTCCATAATAAAACAGTAACTTAATTTAATTTAACTTATGCAGAAAATGTTACTCTTAAAAAAGATTCTAAAATTTATTAATTTTCTTACAATTTATAATTTGTTATAATTAATTATAAATCATATTCTGAATTGATAGATCCAACTACATATGCTACAACTGTTGCATGATCTAATTTCCCTGGAATCATCGAAACTTTGTCCAAAGTCTTTATTCGTCGAGTTCTCTGTTCTTGTTTGGAAAGCTGAATTAATTGGCCATCTTTATTTTGTGCATAATACAAATCTGTATCTTCCAATATTCGTCTTTTAGCGGCAGTTATGCGTACCTTGTTGTGTGTAAAAATGAAATTTTCGTTAGTGTTTAAATTGTCCTATTTTTTCCTTCATAAAAAAAGTTAAAAAGAAGTACACCATATGTATATCATTTTGCATATTTCATTATTAAATTTGGAATAACTTACTGCAAAATCTAAGAGAAGTTCGCAAAGATGTTTGGCACTGTTACATGGTGGACCTTCTCCAGAGACACCTCTTCTTAACAAATCTTCCATTCTAAGCAGTGTGAGTTCATGTCGTTGATATGCCTCGACTACAGGCAAATTTGATTTATTTCTATTACTGTTGCCAGATTCTGCATGTCTTAAGTTTTCTGCAGACTTTCGACGCGTTTTTGATCTTCCTTCAGTGTGGTTTTTTACATTTGAATCAGGTACAGAATTGTGACATGGTAAAATTGCAAACTTTCCAACTACAGGGTCAAAATTATCCGAAATTCCATCACTAGTCAAAAATACAATATCTCCTTTTTCCACTTCCGTCATTGCAAGCGTCAAGTTATTCAATTCAGGATTAGATCCATCGACAGGACCTAAAGCTCCAAGAGCGTCACGCATATCGCGCATGCAGTGAATATCATGAGATCCTCTTGTTATTTCTCTTACTCCAGTTTTCCTGCAATATCAAATATATTCTTTTTATCTTAAACAGCATTCTACTTAATATCAATAATAATACTTTTCATGTTTCTGTTTATATTACCTTGAATACACATAAGCTAAACTGTCACCAACATTACAGGTACATGCTATATATTTATTTTGTTCTGTATTAGAATCATTTGGCAGTGGGAGAACTGCACACACAGTTAATGTTGTAAGCATCCCTTGCTCTTGCAAAATTAACGAATGTGCAGCATGGAATGAACGAAGTAATGCTATAAATACGTCTTTTGTTGTAGTCATTTCTCCATTAACAGAAGGACAAAAAAGTGCTTTATTTAAGTATTCCATACTTCCGTGTACTGCAGACCTAGCTGCAATACTTGCTTTGGTACCTAATATATTTATTTTATTATAAAATATATGTGCATATACTCCTATTTTTATTTAATATCATTTAAAATAATCTACTATTATTCTGGATCATACCCCAATTAACACCATCAGCAAGTGCTAAAATAACTGAATTTGATCTTGCTACAATTCCAAAACAATCTGCTATTGGTTCACCATTATTTGTATTATTTGTAGGATTTTTCTCATATAGTGTAGTAGCAATTCCGTAAGCCATTTCATGAGGATTAAACCAATCAGTAATACCAGCAATTGTAGGAGCTGTTGTTGTTGATGCTAAAAAAAATAATTCTTTAAATACATTTTGCTATTATTTCATAACTTCATAATAACTCCAATACATACTATTTCTATACTGTTCTCCTTGATCTAACATATCAATGTAATCTATATCAATATCATTAATACTTAAATGTCTTTGTTGTACATTAACAGTTGTAAGTCCATTATCTGGACCTGTATGAGCAGAAACTACATCTTTATTTTCCTGAAAATTTCCAAGCTGTCTAATTGGTAATTCTTCTGGATTTCTGCCATGCAAAATTGCTGGTCCTTCTTGCTTTGTTTCCAAGCTGAAAATATGTATAACAATATATATTTACATTTACTTAAGATATTAATAAATGAAAACTGTATTATAAAAAGATTATTACCCATCAAGATATCGTGTAATAAAACATCCACTTGTAAAATCTTGCGTTAATGATCTAGGACTACGTAAAGTTTGTTCTCCTTGTCCTATATTTTCTACAGCTCCAGCTAAATTACTAATAGACAATTGTCGCATAAAACCAGCAACTTTTTTTCGCAAACTTGGCATTCTTTTATGAAATTAAATTTAAATGTAAACGAAGTTATCAATGCCATATATCGTGCAACATGAGGTTATAAAATAAGTGATACATATCACTGGATAATTAAATCATGATTTTATTTTGAGAAACACGTTCTTGCTTAAACCTTGAAAAACAAAGAAATTTATATCATAGTTATAAATTATGTATTATCTCTGCAAAAAATTTAACAATTTATATTTATGTTTATGTCTATTCTCACTATTGTATGTGAAATAAATGATTAAGGAACTACAACAATACAATTGTCAGAATTGAACAGTTGAATTTTAAATCAGTTTCTTTGATATATCTTTTATTCGTTTAATTTTATGATCGAACATTATTGTCACCACGTGATATGAAATAATTATTACATTCATTACAAAAGAATACTCTTGAATGATCTTTATGTAAATATTACACTTGTATCTAGGAAAAATTCTTATTATACAGAAATGAAGTCGTAATACGTACTGAAAAGCACATCGTTTTCCACTTTACCGCCATATTGATAGTATGTCAATAACCAATGAATTTCCTTATAAGTAAAATTTATACTCTATTATGTTCTTCAAAATGGAAAGATCTGTGTAACTATTAAGGAATGTTCTATGATTTTTACCTATAAATATTCTCCGCAAAATAAATTTGCTCGTTTTTTCGACTAGGACAACAGATATGTCAATTTTCCTTAATACTGAGGTACGTACGTTCAAAATCATCGTAATTCACACGAAAAGATTTTTGAAATGAATTCGAACGAAGAAATTACAATTAACAACATTCTTCCTTGACCGTATCGTTGCATTTGATAATCATACGTCACGCATTTAACAATATGCATCTATGCCGTATTTTTTAATCTGTTTTGACATTTAACAAGTCAATATGGCGTTCTCTCCACAGGTGAGAGACTAATTTTTCGCAGTTGTTTTTACAATTGTGTCCAATGCTATTTCTACAAATAAATTCATATAACGATTCAATGATTTTCAAAAAGATATACTCGCGTAATAGAGTTTGGTGTATCTAACAGATAACTTGTCAATTTCATAAATTTATATACGTTATATGCAATGTGCTTAGATGCATAGTGACACAAATATTTATTCCATTCGATGGACTTGTCATTACGTAATCATTATTTAAAATTCTGTCACTTGTATGTTAGAAGTAAAATTATATATGTGATTTTCTTTTTCCAAAATTTCCATTAGATATCGACGCGTATACAATTACACATCATTTTTTAACCGAGACAGATGTAGCATGTTTTTTAAATATTTTGTTATTACAAGAAAGTTAAATTGCATGTGATTTAATTTTTTTCCCAACGACAGATGTATTGATTTTCATGAACTTGTTGTATTCTATTTCATAGTGTATGTTTAATATTAGAAAATTTAAATTCTAAACATAGTTCAAATATGTGTGTGTATGTATATATATGATATAAATGTATATATGTATGTTCTAATAGATTCTTTGAAATAAATATGAAAGAATGAAATGTTAGACCATTTGAAATAATCAACTTTAAGGAGCTACAAGAAATAAAGGAAGAATATTTGTGTGCTAATAAATATATAAAATGTTTGAATCTCCAAAAAGCCTCCTTGAGGTTTGCATTGATTTTATTTGTAACAATGTCTTGGATTTGTGTGATGTACACCTTGGTGATACGGAAGAATATTCCTCTAACTCATTGGATACAACTACTTGTAGTAAGTGTTTATTTTATTTATTTGAGAAAATATATTTTCAATCATCTTGTCTTTTATATATATCTTACTTTATTTTAAAATAAGTTTTTCATTAGAGTTAAAGGAAGTAATTTTAGTATAATTATACTTTTCAATAAATTATAACATCTTAAATGTAATAGGTAAAGCATCTAATGATGGATCGTCAAGTTCTGCTACAAGACTTAGTTTTAGACATCCAGATGCGTTTTTACCAGCTGAGATATCAGAACAATTATTGGCTAACCTTTGTGAGAAAAAAACATTATCTGATTTGACAATTACACTTTTCAATTCAAAATCCACCAGATTAAGGTACTTACATTTCATTTTAATTATGTGAATTTAATTTGGATATAAAATGTATATGAATTATTAATTATTTTTTTTATTACTCATAGACATGTACGATTGAAAGATGCATCTACGTTATCAGCAAAAGGCTTAAAAGTTTTAAAACAACATAAAGTGGTAGATTTGATGGTAAATGGATTAAAAATAACTGTTAATGATTTAATAAGTTGTTTGGGTGATTGGAGTTTACAAAATCTTAGATCACTAAGTGTAGCAAAAGGAAGTTTCATAGATTGTTCAAGGTATTTAATACAATTAATTGTTGTTATAAATATATATTATCTATTTGTTTAATGTTTAAACTACAGACATCTATATTTTATAATAGGTATTGTGTGGTAGTAACATTAAGTAAATTGAGGTCACTGCATACATTAAATGTATCAGGTACAGAATTTAATAAACATGGTTTGGAAATAGTAGTTGAGGATCTCCCTCTTTTAGAAAGTTTAGATATTTCATGTACAAAAGTCGACGACATAACACCATTAAAAAAATGTAAAAACCGTCTAAAAACACTTAATATGTATAATTTAAAGATAAATGAAAGTGCAGATTTAATCTCAGTATTATTGGAGTTGAATGAACTAAGAAATTTAGATATCTCAGATGAAAAAGATATGCATGCTCTTAATTGTATGTTAGGGCTTGAGAAGCCAAAAATAACTGATTTTTTGAAAGCTGTACATTGTATGCCATATCTAACTAGTTTAGATTTATCTGGTAATTATATAATATACAATATGTTGCTACTATATATTTCTATATAATACACAATCAAATTAATTTTACAATTTTCTATCTTAATATTCAATATAGGTAAGGGTGATATAGATCCAAAAGATTTAAAAGAATTTGTTAAAGCTCATCCATATTTAAGGTTTTTGGGACTTGTAAGTACAGATGTTTGTTATGATGACAGTTTAACAAATCCAACAGATGAATATTACAGGCCTGGACTTGTTGTAAGTATTATTAAAATATTACATAGAAAAATAGTTATTGATTATTGGTATATAATATTTGTGATAATTGATTATAAAATAAAACAAACATGAAAATAATATAAAAAATTTAAAAAAAATATATGTAAAATTTTTATAAAGTATTCTATTTTAATTTTCAAATTGAAAAATATCTAAAAATGTTATATATTTAAATGTTATAATTAATATTTACATTAATATGTTATTTAATATTTATTATAGGTTACTGGTACAGCGACAGAATCTCAAATTTTAGAAGGTCTGAGAAGATATACATGTAGACCACTTTACCTTGAAAAATGTTTATTTAATTTATTCCGTTTGACACACAATTTTCTTGAATCCCGGATTGATGTTATAAAATTAGTATTACCCGCAATGAGAGAACATCCACAGGAAGTACGTGTACAAGTGCCATGTACTGCATGTCTTTATAATCTCACTAAGGGTGAATTCTCCATCATGATTCACCCATCAATTCTTAAGCAAGTTGTTGAATTAACAATGATTGCAATGGAATGTTATCCAACTAATTATCGGCTCCAAATGAATACATTATTAATTTTATGTAGTGACAGAATTCTACAGGAAATTACTTTTGATAAATACAGGTAACCAAAATTTATAAAATAAGATATTATTACTTCTTAACTGTTTTATTATAATTTTTAAGTTTAATTTTCTGTAATTAATAATAATTTATAGTTCAGTTATTTTTCATTTGTATAGATGTGCAAGATTAGTATTAAATTCTTTATTAACTTTTAATGAACCATCAATGAATCGCATGTCTGTTGCCATCTGCTCTATATTGGCAGCAAAAATATCAACAGTGGAAACATCTATGCTTGGTGCTCAACCTCAATATATGTCTAAATTATTAGCAATGGTTAGGACTAAAGTTGAATCTAAATCGGTAGACATAACAATGAAATTTACATTAAGTGCTCTGTGGAATTTAACTGATGAAAGTGCTACAACATGTGAAGTCTTTCTAGATGAAGGTGGAATGGAATTATTTCTTAAAGTGTTAGAAAGTTTTCAAGGACAATTTAGTGTTGAAACTAAAGTACTTGGTTCATTAAACAATATAGCAGAGGTTTGTAATACAATTCATTACTTTATAAATACAGCAAATTTAGTTTAACTTTTTAATATTTATTGTATAAATAACTGTTATCTGGTTATGACTTAATTTATTAATAATTATAAATACAGATTGGCTATATTTTGTAACTCATTATAGGTGGTTCATTTAAGACCAAGACTTATGCAACCTAGGTTCATCTCTATGCTTTCTACGTTGCTGACATCTGTACATATTGATGTATCTTATTTCGCAGCAGGTATTGCTGCGCATTTGCTTAGTGATGGTCCACGTGCATGGGCTGCAATATCCTCACTGCCAAGTAGAGATGAATTATTAGAACAATTAGCTCATACGATAACACATTGGCAAACTCCTCAAGGAGAAATGGTTGCATATAGAAGTTTCCATCCATTTTTCCCACTTTTGCGTTGTTCAGATGCATATCCTGTTCAACTTTGGGCAGTTTGGGCAATACATCATGTATGCACGAAGAATCGTAAGTATATTTGCATGAACAAACATATTAAATATGGTTATGTATATTTTTAGGCATATTAATAATAAAAATTATTATCTATTTGTTATGTTACTCTCTTGTAGCAAAACGGTATTGCAGTATGTTAATCAGAGAAGGTGGCGTAGAAATATTAAAATATTTGGAGAATATGCATACAGAACAGACAACAAAACCAAATTTACAAAGTTTATGTCGATCAATTCTTGAAACACTTAAATTAAATGTCACAAATTCTTAATGATCACTATTGCCTTCCAAACAAAATTTGTTGAAACCACGAAGTTGGTATACTAGTCAATGTTTATCTCAATGCAATCTTATATCCTGTTCTTTAAACCAAATAATTAAAAGTATTACGTGAACATGGATATTTATCAAAAAAGGACTGAAATAAAGCAAGTCCAAGATGTTGCTATTAAATTTCATAGATTTAAATTGAAGACCTGAATTATAAAGACTAGCTGTGCATTATAAAGTACATTATACATAGATCTCGTATTCAAAAAATATGTTGCATGTATAGAATAAGTTATATTTAAAACTTGATTATTATAAAAGACTATAATTCAATATTTAAAAATAATGCATTAGAAGAGACAAATTTTTAATGTTCCAATATTACAGCTATATTCTTTACTTGTTATTTATACATTATTATGTTGAATAAATATCTATACGTTTCCTGAAATCAATTAATCACATAAAAACAAAATAATCGAATCAATAAGAGTTAATTTTTGAAGAATTAACTTAATTATCTGTTACAAATCATATTATTTAATATTATAAAATTTAAAAACATAATTAGTAATTAAGGTTCCAGTCTAATAAATTCAGTAATTTAATAGGTTGTTACAAAATTTGTGATCTACTGACACGTTTAAAATGTCTTTATTTGTATTAAAATTAGGTGTCGAATATATCTTGTGGTCGTTAAAAGTATTAATAATGTTAGTAATGTTATTTAGAACCTGTATACATAATTCGCAAATGAATGTTATTCGTGTTAACATGACGAACAAAATGATAATTAGACTAGAATCTTATAAATATGATATGCTTCAAAAATTTAATTTTGTTTGCATTATGTAGCAATTAAAATATACAATAGTAAATATTTTGATATGTTGTATTTTTAATGTTTTGGATTCAGGTCTTCAATTATTTCTGTTATGCCCCACTTACAACCTTTTCATTAATTGAAAATTCTTTAGAAATTAATTGTGCATTTATATGCCTTCAGAGATATAAAGAAATAGAAATTTCTAATAAAACAAATATAACAATATTCTAGTTATATCTGTTATTAAAATATTATTAATTTGTATGAGAACAAAATTTATTCATCTGATAATATTAATTGAATTGTAAAAATGTCGATTTAAATACTATAAATGTTAATAAACGCAAATCACTAATCCTTTGTGATGTTAATTTTATTTTACCTATTCTTTATAATAATATTAATATAAATATTTGTAAATTCAATAATATATTCAACATACGATATTTAAGCCAAGAAAATCTTTATTGACCACCCAATCATGTTACATTTATATATTACATTTATATGTTAATTATCTTTTCTTTTTTTTTTCTTTTCTTTCTTTCTTTGTTTTTCTTAATGGAACGTAAAAATTGTTCATGAAATTTGAATGATTATCACTCAATTGATGCTGATGCTGCACTGCACCTGCAAAATACTTAGCGACATGGAAGTAACATTACGAAATGTGGTTCGATTATTAATATGTGGAAACTTGGCTCTCCTCCTAACATCATAGCATAGTGGATTAATAGTTCAAAAACATTTTACACGCATCTTACAAATTAGTAGCAATATGTTTTGAGATAAAATTGAGGATGTATAGTTAGTAATAAATAAATGAAAGTTGCACATATTATTATTAAAATGTCATTTTAGAAATTATAACAATTTTTAATCTCGCAACTTTCACTTACTGTGTATACAAAAGTTACCATAAATTATAGTAATATGATATTACTCTAGATATTTACATTGCAGTTCAATCTTTTTTCCACTTTATGCTTATATAACTGAAATTATTTAACACATCTCATTCAAAGTTATTACAAAAATTATATTATATTGTAATAACATTATTTAAATAGTCACATCTAGAATTTTACTTTTAGCCATAATTATATCAGCCTTTATGTTATACCAAAAATATTTCTAAAATTATTATTGCTATATTATAATTTATTAAAATCATTTTCTAAATCGCTAGTATATTTTTCTGAATATCGTGTATACTACAAAAATTGATTTCTTTGTGTACAATTTATTATCTTATGTTTAACATTATTATCATTTTTATTAACAGTCACAATCATAATCATGTAATTTAAAATCGATGATCTTTTTATATATTATATTTTGTTTCAAATAGGAAAAAATCTAATTTTAAATAATAGTTCATTGTACTAAGCTAAATAAAAATTTCAACAAATAAAAAAAAAATTTGAATTTTAGTTCAAATATAAAATTACAGTTCAGAAATTAGTATCTAAACAGTTCTAAATCAAAGAAACAATTATAAAGAGAAAGGTAACAAAGGACGACGATATCACAATTATTTAGATGTACATAAAAAAAGGAATGATACATTTTTTTATTTTGGAATAACCGAAGATACAAACATAAATTTTCTCAAAATGTTTTACATTTTTTGTGCTAAAATAATATTTAATATTTGTGGAGTTATATACTTGAATATATATATACATACACGTACACATGCAATTTATATATACGGAATATATATATATATATCCGTATATATAAATTTGCATGTGTACATTACGTATATATGGACATATACGCGTTTACACAATCAGTGAATTTTTTATATATATTAATATATTATTAACATTCCAATGTTTTACATATTTTTGTAATCTAAACAAAGTGAAATTCTTGAAAACTAATAAAGGCTGATAATACGAAAGTTGGATTTTATTGTAAATTAAATAAAAGCATAATTGAACTGCAATTGCAAATTATCGCTGATCTACATTTGTAATTTTTATATGAAGATTTATTAAATCAAATATGAATAATTGTGCCCATCTTTGTCCAATCTTTTTTTTTTTCTTTTGACATGAGGTTTTTTCTTTCTCTTTTTTTTCCCATCGTATCAGTTTTTTTTTCTGTGGACATATCATAAGAATTTACTTAAACATCTTAACTGCATGATAGTGTAATGCGTGTTCATAAAAATATGTAAGTTTTGTGTAACCTATAAACAAGATATGCACAAAAACTTACAATATTTAATGTTTACAATTCACGTGGCCATATTCTATAATATAAATTTGAACATCGTTTATTTATTTAAGAATATCACAATATAAAATATTTAATTTGTTAATATTTTTAAAATAACAGTGTTGGATAATTATATTTTTCTATAGAATACAATAAGAATATGTAAATATTGTTTTAATATATATAGGTGTTCCTTTTTTAATAATATTTAAAACATGGCCAAGTGTTAAGGATGAATACGAATTTAGAGCACAAAGTATAGCATTTCCTAAGGAAGCTAATGTATCTAGATATAAGTTTTATAATATCCACCCTAAAAGTTCGATGGATACTTTGTTTTAAATTATTTAATGTTATAAAGTTATAATTTATAAGCTGAATTATATAGATACATCAGGATATTAAAAAAAGGATCTAGTACATACAATAACTGTCACTGGAAAAATAATAGTTTTACATTCATTCAGGAATGGCTAGTGAATATTATAATAGTTTATTTCATCATTTATCTTAGTATTTATAATTTTGAAATAATATTATTTCACCAGCTTTTCCTATAAATGCATTCTTTTATAATACATATATTGATTGTCCAAACAAAAATATTTTTAATTTTGCAATATAATTGTATAATACAAAATATTATAAATATCTTCTGTTTAACGTACGATTATTTTATATATAAAAATTTATTATTTTATGTTTGAACAATCATATAAACAAAATAATTCATAAATCACAATAATATAAAAACTTACCTCAATTTGCAAAATTCCGATAAAATACATTAAAACGGTCAATATGGCATGTAGTAGCCCCGTCTATAACTCCTATGTGCAAAAATATTAGAAAAACAAGATATTTTATCTTGTTTGAATTTTTATATTTTTAATTCTATTAACATACCTAGGTCGCCTTATAGGTCTATATCCAAAATATGCACTGCCACGTATGATTCCTCTTGCTATACCTCGATAACCTCGTGCTCCTCGTGGTCCCCTAAATATTATTTCAGTATATTGTAGTATCTCCACATACAGATGTAATACAAATGTGATATATTTCTAAAGTACCTATTTGTCACTGATAATCCAGGTCTATTTGTTCTTTTAGGCATTACTTTAATTTGACGTCCCCTGAACATCGATTCATCCATAGCCATAGCTGTTTGTACAGAATCACGTTCTGCAAATTCTATATAAGCAAAACCTTTGGGATGTCCGTCAAATTTATTGCACAATATTGTTACTCTGTTAACACTGCCACAACCATGAAAATGCTGCTCCAATTCTTCTGCTGTAGCGCCGTAATCAACCTGTAATTTTGCATTATATACATTAATCAATTTTTTAATAAAGCATTGCCATTACAATTTAAACAAAATATTTAACTTACATTACCAACATAAATGGATCTATTATCAACTTCCATTTTGTCTTCAATTGACATATTTAATGGACTCGCTAAACATTTTACAAAATATCATGTAATAATTATTTACAAAAAAAGTTCATGCAAAAAGATTGTGACACCAATTTTTAATAAATGTTGGATCTAATGTAATTCATAACTTACTTATTCCAGGTGGACTGCCCATATTCATTTGTTTGTCCACTTCAGATTGTAATTGTTTTAATTTTTCTGCTTCTTCTTCCATTTCTCTGACACGTGCTTTGATAGCCTCTAATTCCTACAATAAAAAAAAATTTCGTATAAAGAAAATGCAACAAATACATGTAATAAATATTTCTTTTTTTAGTTATGATGAGATGAAACAAGCTACCGGATCATCAATATTTGCTTCATTCAATTCACGTTTTACACTGTCACACTGCATAATGGCATCTCCATCTTGACCATTTTCAAGTCCATCTAGACCATCAATATGATCAGCAGCTAATAAATCGGATTCAGACATTTCTGTAATAAATATAATGTGTTATAGAAGAACAAAATGTAAACATTGTCACCAGATATAAGATCACATACTTTTCAAATTTAAATTAAACAGAAGTTAAAATAAAAGTGAAAAAAATTAAAAATAATTTTAAAAACAATCTACTAAAGTATTTAGAAGCTTACGATGCCAAAAGCAAAGTACCGTAAAATTGTTTCAAATATATGATATAAAAAATATATTACATTTCTTTCTTTTTGTTCAAATTAAATGTAATTATCAAATATATCTTACAATAATATATACGAAAAAGCTAAAATTAGTTTAAGAATCAATACAATTTGATAAAAACAATTCTCACAGCGTGCAATGCAATAAATTATATTTGTGATCTTTGCAACGTATAAATAGTATGAATACTTATTGCTGTTAATTATATAAAGAAACAGAACGTACGTGAATACCTTCAAACGTTATTATTTAAAGCAATAACTCTATAATAAATTTAATAATTATTTTTAATCGACACTTGAGTCCCCAAGATCGCTAGATGAGATTGACGCTACTACACCGAACAAGATGAACAAAATTTAAGGTTTATGTAAGTTAGAAAATCGCCTTAATATGCATGTCCATGTATGATTGGATGCAAGGAAACAAAGGAATGGTATTGGTTACTTCTGGAAATAATAGATTTTCGTATACATGAAAATCTAATGATTTTATGGAATTTTTTTGTTAAAGAAAATATAAAATAAAATTTAAACAAAATAAAATTATTTTCTTATATATGAAATAATTTTTTTGTGACTACTAGTAAGTACTGTGCAGGGACAAAATAAAGGCATCTGAAAGGAATTTTAGTCTGATTGGATAGATTCAATGCAATCTTAAATACTTATTGGTCACATAACTATGAAAGTATCACATAAACAAAACCCTTTAAGTATGTTATATAAAGTTAGAAAGAAAACTTTCTTAGGCATAGCGGGATTTTTTTTCCCGGCTGTCAATGTTCCATCATTGCACACTGTTTTACTGCATATCATTTAACACAGTATAGTATTACTGTACTACTATTAAGACTATATGACTATATCTTCTTTATATAGTAGCATATAATAAATATAAATGTATTTTCAGTCTTAAAAAGTTATATTTTAAATATACATAATTTATAAAACTGCGTAAATTCTTTCAGTACTATTTATTCAATAACTCTAGTTTATAAACAATAAAAATTGTAATAAGAAAATGTGTGAAACAAATCGTAAACCAAAAATAATTGTTTTTGATTTAGGTTAAAAATTTTCTCTACTTGTCTCTTTTTTATAATTAGTTTTTTTAAAGAAATTTATTGCTGTTATTATGTATAGTAACTGTAGAACAAATAAAATAATTTCAGATTACACATTATGGCCATTTTGGGTTGATACTCATGTTACCCCTCCTTTTAAAAAGTAAGTTGAAAAATATAATTTTAACAAAACATAATACAAATATATAATTTTATACTTTTATTGCTGAAAATTTCTATTGAATTTGTTTAAGGAAAGAAAATGACATTGTAGATTCTCATGACCAAATTATACAACATTATAAAGAAGTACCTGATGTTTTAAAACATTTACATGAAGAAGGATATGAACTTGGTGTTGCATCTCGTACATCAGAAATACAAGGTGCTAAACAATTATTGAATTTATTTAACTGGGACAAATATTTTAAATACAAAGAAATTTATCCAGGATGTAAAATAAATCATTTTTCTAAGTAAGTGAATAAAATTTTAGCTTTATTTGCTTTCATTTTTTTAACAAAAATTTTTGATGAATTGTTTTTTTCTAGGATTCAGAAAGCATCCGGTACTAACTATAAAGATATGGTGTTTTTTGATGATGAACATAGAAATATTGTTGACGTAGGTAAACTTGGTGTTACTTGTATAATTGTTAAAAATGGTGTGAATCATACACTTGTAGAAAGTGCTCTTAAAAAATTTTAATTTTTTTAAATTTTAATAATTAATAATTTAGAGAAATATAATATATATAATCTATATAACAAATAAAATTTTATTTTTATTCTTATTGCACTACATTTTAGAGATAAAAATCTCTATTATTTATGAGTTCATATTCTTCGTAGTTAAATTTAATTAATCATTGCTAAGTAATACTGTAAAGGACTATTAATAACAATGTCATTGCTATTATCTTGATTTAGTATTTTAAAAAATTTAGCACAAGAAGTTTGAGGAGTTTGAGGAGATAGAGTTTTCAATAAGTTTGTTACATGATCATTTGATAATGATAAAGATAAAAGATGTTTTAGTGTGTTTACGTCAAAACTTTTAAATGGACATCCTCCTTCATACATGGGACTTGATGAACTCGTCTAATAACATGATAAAAAAAAAAAACGAATTTGAACTAAATAAAAAAATTTCTTGACACATACATATACATCAAGAAATGTTACTTACACACATCAATTCACAAGTAGGAGATTTGTAATTTTTTCGGGATCCTTCTAAGCCATAAAAGTGTCTAATACTGTACATAAATTTTCGTTCATTTGATTTCCAATTATGTAAACAATTAGAAGAACAGGAGTGAGGTTTAGAATATTCTTCTTTCCAATAATTTATAGCATCCTTTAGTTGCATTCCACCATCTTTTAAAAACAGACTATAATAAAAACGAGCATAATGACTAAGTCTATGTACTCTTCTTAGTCTTATATGCAGATGTTGCATACAAAGTGGAAAATTTTTTACTTCAATGTCTATATTTTCTTTAGTTATACACCCTTGTTTGATGGATGTTTGATTTTCTCGAAATATTTTAGAATGAATTTTATAATAAAGATAATCGAGTCTAGTATCCTGATTTATAGTATATTGTGCTTTTGATTTCATGCATATTACTTCTTTACTTATATGAGTATAAAACAATGATTTTAATACTTCTTTCAATTTGGAACAATATACAATAGCATATCCTGCATTCAAGTCTAATTTTCTTTTCTTTATTAAATCTGGTATTATCTCATATCTCACTTGAAAAGATAAAAGTAACAAAATTTTTAAATTATTAAATTATTAAAATAAGTTGATTTATTTACTATATATAGTAAATAAATAAACAAATAAATGTATATGTACAAATACCTTTAGTTTTGTGAAAATTACAATTTTTTGTATGATTTTTTGATACAATATGTTTAAAGACAAGTGGTTTTGAAAAAAAATTACATATATCGATTAATGTTTTGTTAATCAGTCCTTTTTTATCTTTAAACTCTTCTGATTGATGTAAAATACTTTTAAATAATCTATACAATTGTCTTGGTAAAATATAATTCAGCCTAGTTTGGAATAACAAAGTTTCTCTGACAATCCAATAATTAAATAGCTCTTGAGATATAGATGCTAATAATCTAAAATGGTTATTTATATGTTACAAAATTATTAAATAAAAATAACACAAAATTATTTGGAAGCTTACTAATTAATCATATAAATAAAAACTTACCTCAATATAAAATGTCCAATTTTATCATATACTGAATTTTCTAATAAATACTCCAAATCACCATTAAATTCATGAGGTTTACCCTCGTACAGTAGTTGTATATATTCTAACCTATCAAGAACGCACTTTTCTATAATATGAAATGATATTTTTCCTGTCGGAGGTTTAATATAAAACATTTTTAGAGCAAATACTGTTTTTAAAAGTTATCATTTTTAAGTCCTATTAAACATTTTGTATTCGAATAATTATTAATATAAAACCACAGAGGAGGTATATTCATATACCTCATATATATCGATTTGAGCAATGTATTTAAGACAAATGATGTGAATTGAATGAAATAATTAATTTAATTGCTTAATTGTAATATAAAGGTTGTGAAATTCATATTAAATAATGTTTAGAAATGTTATAGAAATAAAATAATTTAATTATTTTAAATGAATGATTTAAACTATAAAATAATGCATTTCTATGATATTTTTGTATATTATTTAATAATTTTAACTATTTACTTATAACAATTGAATTAATGATTGAATTCTCTTATACTTCTACACATAATTTTATAGTTTGAATAATTAATTTATAACAAATTATTTTATTTACAATAATGGAAAAGACAGTTACATAATATATGTATTTCTTGCTCTCTGAAACAATAAACAAGCGAAAATTTTTGTTGCGCGATTATTTAAAAGCGACTATCACTGTTTAATTTTGACTACAAATTTTTCTCTACATAAATTTTTATTTTATATATATCAATGCAGTTGTAACTTAAAAATTAATATCACAAAAATGTAATTTTAGCTAATAACAAATTTAGCTGATAACAAATTAATAAATTATTACATTTAACATTGTAATAAATTCGTGAAAGCCTAACTTTACGATAGAAAAATTACAAAATTATTGATTAATGAATACAAAAACTATTTTTTAAGAAATTAACAAAAATTATTAATTGTTCCGGATCACTAAGGATCGAAACTTCAGATTAACCTTGAACGGTACGGAGACTCATTACCAATTAAACTTCTGTTGCGTGTGCATTAAACTTTAGAAGTGAATTCTTAAATAATATTTCTGAATATTCTAATTGTTTAAACGTTATTTAATATTTAAAAAATATTACAAGTGTTAAAAATGAATTTGTGGACTGTGTTCAAACACGTATTAATTGCTGAAGAAAGTTTGAGAAGCAGAAGGCCCGGTACGGAAGAGGTATTCTTCGCATCGAACACCCGTAAGTGCGAGCAGGTAATTGCCCAAGTCTGTTCCATTCTAAAAGCGACTGGTACAATATATGGAAAGCGTGTCACACTTATAATGAAAATGAGTGAATAGGAGGGTAAATCAGATGACTCGTATTCCTTCTGTAGGTCAATCAGATCTACAATTAGCAGGAAAAGGAAGAAGACGGGGCACTTTAGTTGTGCAGACAACTCAACCAATATCGCGGAGAAAAAAGAGAATCATACGGTCCTCCCGCCGTGGGGATAGGACTTCAACGATGAAGAGTACATATTAACCATTGATCGACCCGCAATTATCCTTTAAAAGGTCCAAAATTCAAAGAGGAGGAGCTGATGAAAGAAATCAACAGTTGAAATGATGAAGGTAGTAGAAAAGGTAGCTGCAGCCTTCTCTAACATGAAAGGCATCTTCAAGCGCGAACTCTTTAATTCTTGAAAATTATATGTAATAATTATTTGGTTAAATCTTACCTTGAGTTGGAGTCAAAAACGTATGTTTTGTCTTAAAGAGTCAAAGCACAAACACAAACTAACAACTATTGATTTAAATTTTTGTCTGAGAACTTCTGGATAATATTCTTTACAGATGAAGTGTGTTTCTTTCCGCCATTATTAACCGCCAATTCCCGGTTAAAAATCGATCATGAGAAATATCGATTTCGAGTTCGAGTATCGTAGAAAGTAAATTGCGTATTCCGTCGTTGGTGCTGTAATCTTTAACTAATTTAAACCCAATACGCGCGCATTTCGCATGAAATGTTAATTTAGCATAAAAAGTAAAAAACTTTAGTCTAAATCAAATACACAAAATTCATGAGAAATTCTGTTTTAAATCATTATATTCCTTCATTGATGAAGTATCACCATGTTCAAATTCAATAAATAACTACCACGAAGTAGATATGATAATACTGTTCATATTTTTTTATTTTAACTCTCATCACTAGTAGTGCTGCGATGCAAAATCTGTCTAAATCGGTACAACAGGATATGACACGAAAGTGATGAGGGGATCCTAGGACAATCATGAAACAAAAAAATACAGTGTATATTAGGTCTATTCATATATCTCGTCGAGTAACTCAAATTAATTTTAAATACGAAAATAATTTTAATAATTACGAATAATTATTTCGAATGAATTACTGTTAGTTTAAATGGTCATTCGTCGTACGATTAGAAATGAGGGAACTTCGATATGAATTTTTTTAAATGTTAATTTATTTTCTTAATCTATCTGTCAATGTTTGAAAAATTATAAATTATATGTTGTAACAATATGTGTAATTATTTAATAATGTATATAAGGTTATAATAGTATTAAATTAAATGTACTTGTATGTAGGTATATTAAATGCTACATGAGTATAAACATATTTATGATACATTTTTTATAAATTAATATACATAAAAATAGCTTTTAGATTCAAAATAAAATTAAACCTAAAATATAAAATTAATTGTAAGTGATATTTTAAATTTTTCAGCTATTAATTATCTAAAACACGAAAAAGAAACGGAAAATGTAACCAATAAAAGTTGTTCTCATTTAGAATATAAAAGTTATAGCAACTCCAATATTTGAAAACTTCCAATTATAATTTTTATATTCAAAATCAACATATCTCTATTGCTTACATCTTCGTTATATGTATATATAAATAGTATATACATATTACATAGATTCGAGAAAATTAAAAGTAAAAATAAAATTTTTAATATCTTATTTATATATAGATATGGATTAGAAAGTGGAAAATATATTAATATTTATCACACATCATCCTTGATTTGTAAATGATTTTATTAATAAATTATTTTTTCTTATTTTGTGATGAGGATTGCTCGAAATAAACAAACGTTATGATAAAAATCCACTTTAACAACTGAACAGACAGACAATACAGAGATGTTATAGATCTGATAATAGAAGGTGATAGATTCCCTTATGTAAATGGTCTATCCAAAAGTGCAATTGACAAAAGTGTGTGTCGCGGGGCGCGCGGAATGTTTAATTATTTATAATTTAATTTTTTTAATTATTTATAATTTAACTTTTAATACGACATTCGCGCGAGCCGCAATTACAAATTGCAGATTGGAAATTTACAGATTTGGACCTGTACATGTCATATACTCATTGTACCTAATATAAATTTGCTTTAGTCTTGGAAAAATTGGATAAGGCCATAACCAAACTGGCGACAAAGAGGCGCCAGATCCTCGACTCTACCATAATTTTTTTCTTATAAAACCGATCCTCTCTTGCACTCTCACTCGCTATTTCACTCCCATCCATTCTCACGATCACGTAGTTAATTGGTAGTCCGTTCGATAATCCACTTGCCACAGTCTCACCATTAACTACATCGTCTGATCCATATTTTATTTTTGCGCCTATTTCTCGAGATTTTATCTTTCCACTCTAATCTAAATTTTGCGTTTCTCTCTTTTTTTTTTAATACAATTCAAAAGTGCGAAAGCGCAAGTGTAAATATTTGTTACCTTTTTTAAATTATAATTGTAATTTAATATTAATAATAATATTAATGATCATTACTCAATAACTTCGCACTTCAATGATCACGAGATGTCAGCGCTATGGTAACTTCAGAGACAGAAATTAAAGGTAATTATGGTAATTTATGGTAATTTTGATTTTTTGTTTTTGTTCAATATCATGTTCCAATACACAGGTTTGAACTTGTTGTTACATGTAAACAATACAAATCCATTAAGTAATTTGTAAATCGTAAATAAATCGTATTTTTTAATATGAAAAAACATTTAATCATTGTAGTTGCATATTTGCAATTACAAATAGGGAAATATGATAATTCTTGATCAAATAAATTTGTCATGTTAGAGCATAACACAGCAGAGCACATGGAATGCCCAAAAGTAATCAACAGTAATCTTAACAGACATGTTAATGCGGCATATTATTGCCATTATACATAAACACCTGAAACTTAAAATTCACTAAAAATTACTAGTCAGAATATTACAATTCATTAATTATGCTTTTGTTACTTCGCAGTTCCTTTCAAAAGTCTTTAAAATATCAAAATTATTTAACTTGTATCAAAATAATCAAACTGAAAATACTAAAATGTCATTAATGATTTTTTTTTTGGTATGTATTAATTATACATTTCAAACATTATTACTTTAATAAATAAAATGTACATACTTTTTTTTCATTTTTTTCAATTCTTAAGATGTAAATTCTTATCTTAATACATTTTTCATAGATATATGCTCAATGTATGAGCAACATATATTTATTTCTTTATTTTCTGTCCCAAAAATCACAGAGGCGTAATGCACCTCAATGTATGGTGTAAACCTGTACAAAAAGATTGTTTCTTCGGTTACTCTATACTTATCCATGGTACAATAATAATGTATTTAAAATGTAACTTATGTAATCTTAGTACTGATTAACGATGACTGCATTCCAGCGTGACCAGCCTTTGGCCGACTGGAGCTAACAGACAAATATGCTCCTTCAAGTGTAAAACTCCACTGTTGCCTTTTCCAAGTCCTTCAATATCTGATCTTTCCACTATGCAACACCACTAATACTCTAACTATATACTCTATATAAAATATCGTTAGTATAACTAAAACGCGCTGTGCCCAGCTGGAATGCAGTCCTATTTTATGCCTTCATTATCCTCTTTTTCATTTTCATTCACATCCCTCTTTTTCGCAATGGTTTGTTATTCCACAGACAATTTGTCAGTCAATGATTTACTGATAAATTCACACCACTAACTGTAGTCTGTCATTGGTCAATTAATTTGATTCCCAGATGTTCACTCGGTGTCTCAATTATTGTTATTATTTATATGAATTTTACACTCATTCAACAGTATCAGAAACCTGTTTTTATGGTTCTAGTTCCCTGAATCTCCATCTTCATGTTTTCTCTTCTTTCCTCGAGCAGGAGACGATTCTATATATGATAAAAACGTAATGAAATTGGTGACATGCTTTATGAAAATTGTTTTTTCTTTAAATAAGAAACTCTACTTAAAACAAAATGATATAATTTTTTACATCTTTTAAGGCATTAATATTTTAGTAATGGCAATAAAATAAATAAATCTATCTTAAATCCGAAAATATATAAAAACTTATTCACCTTCTTCCTCATCCTGTTCATCATCTTCATTATCATCATCATCCTCTTCTTCTTCATCTTCACAAAGGAAATCATCTTCATCACTTTCGTCCTGTATTATATTAGTCAAATTAATATATTTATAAATTAGAAGTTGCAAAAAAATCACATCATAATTCATTACAAACATCGTTAATTTTTAGGAAAGTAGCATTTTTTCATAAAAATAGTAGTTTTTTCCAAAAATTTATTTATATACAACATTCACATTGTGTAATATTTTAAAATTTATACAAAACCCGGATTTAAATTGAAATATAATTCACAACGAAGATTTTATATACAATAATAAAATAATAATTTGAATTCTGGATGACTTACTTCAAGACCGTCTTTGTATACAGCTGCTAATCCTACACCACGGTCATCAAAATCTTCAAAATCTTCTTCATCTGAAACTATAATTATATATTTGTAATTAAAATGTGTTTTAATTTATCATATCCATAAATCGTTCAACTTTATTTTCGATCTTTAACTAACCTTCTTCACTATCTTCTTCATTAGCATCTCCATCTCCATCTTCATTTCCATTTACTTCATCATCCTCCCCTTCACTGTCTACTTCACAATCGTCTGTGTCGAATCTACAGAAAGCAGTATTTTAAAATTTATCTTACGTATTAAAAAATGAGAACAAAATGAAACAACTGTTTTACATTACATACCCATCAAGACATCGAAGGCTGGGAATAAGGCTAAAAACCTTTTCTCTATAGTTGTCCAAATTTGTTACTTCATTGTTAAAAAGATCCAGATTTTTTAAATTTTTGAACTCTTTCTGTAAAAAAAAAAAAAAAAACATATTTATACATATTTAAAATGCATACATATAATATTGAAATAATAAAAACATACTAAAGGTTGAAGTGTATCAAGATCTTTGATCTTGTTTCCACTAAGATTAAGATGAGTTAGTTTGGGACTTGATTGAAGAAGATTTAAACCTCCAGAAATTCTGTTGTCACTAAGTTCCAACTGTAAAAAATAAAAATAGTTGAATATTTACATATTCCATTTTATCTTTTGAATTCAATATTGCATTTTATTGAAATGTAGAATATCATACTATATGTTATCTTCAAATGTATATAAGAAATAATTACTTTATTTATAAATTACATGTAATATAATAGTAATAATAAATACATATGCTTACCTTTTTAAGACTTGATAGTTTTGGGAAACCTTTTAGACTGGTAAGACCCACATTAATGAGACTTAACGATTCTAATGCAACAAATTCATCTGTCAGACCTACTATATGTGTACTCCGACAATTGTCAAGAACAAGTTCCTTGACCTGAAAAAAAAAATTTTATATAAATCATAGTTAAATACAAAATTAGATAAGGCTTAAAAATATTTCAAAAATAGTATATTACATTCTATTCAAAATGTATCATAAGTACAATATATCTCTATTTATATAAACAAATAAATGTAGATAATAATATTTTTCAACAAATATAACTTTATATACAAATGATGAAAGATAAAAATAAATATAATTTTTGATTAAAAAATATATATAACGTTTCTGCATTAATCACTTAAAATCTAATAATTTGAAAGAAGATTAATAAAACAATGGATATTAAAATTAAAAACAACTTTGATTAAGGAAACTGTCCGTATAAACGATAATCCATTCTTAATTATATTTGCAAGTCCACAGTACATAGTGAAAGTGTGAATACAAAAAGTTGGCGATGTATGAAAAAGTGTCGGCGGTAATAGTCGCTAAAATTCAAACGAACGATAAGCTTTCGCGGGAGATGGGCTATTTTATTGATCGGAGAAAGAGAAAGGTGAAGAGAGAGGGGAGATAGAAAGGAGACAGGAGAAACAGGGGAGGGAAGTGTGAGGGGGTGGCCGGGATACAGGGGTGATGGTAGTAGAGTGCACGACGCGTCTTGTTTAGCGGCATCAGAAAAGCCGGCAAGCGATAAGTACTGACTGCGGCACGCGACAAGCGAATCCGAGTAGTCTCAAGTTCTAATGTTATCGGAATTCACTTTATCACGACTTAAAATGAATTTCGATACAGTTCGTTTTTATCTGAAATTTAAAATTACATAGTAAAAATATTACAATGTATCCCATTTGCTACGGCACATATTACCCGGAAATATTTTACGATGGTAGAGAAAATAATTTGTTAATCAATTTTTGTTAATTTGTCAAGTCTTTGAAACGAAGCTGAATATGCAATATTATTACATAGCAAGTCTTAGCGACGACAAACCGCTTTCACGCGAAGGCTCGGAGTCGTCGCATGTCCTTATCTTAGATTCACTGCCCGACATTCTGACCGGCCGGCTGATTGGCTGCGCTGTGCGTTGCACTGATCGTAGTGGAAGCGTTTATGAGAAGTTGTCGTGGCTTATAGGAGCGGATCAATGACAGCTACCAGTTGATTAAAGGATGGATACAAGGAAATATTTGATGAAATTTCAAAATTAAATCAATTGGAAGAGGGCGGGAAACAATTTTATCTCATAGAAAATAGTCGATTAATCGATATGTGAATCCAATTAATGGAGTAATTTGAAATACATCATTTTTAAAATAGAATGAAGAAAAAAGATTAGATACAGAAAAATAGATTAGATACAAAACAAAGATACGATGAAAATTTTACATTTAAACAAATTGAAACGAAAGTCTATTCCTATATCGTTTAAGTTTTTAAAATCTTCATGTTCTTGCATCGTAATATTGAAGATCTGAAAATTTTTTAATTAAAATTATTAAGAAAATATATATCTATTATTATTCATTTTGACATTTAAATAACATATTGTGTAAAAACTGTAGTAAAAAAAATTTGAAAGAAGAAATGATATTAATAAAATTTCATTTGGTCACTAATAAAATCATGACGTTTAGTAGCTACGGCACTGCTGAATGGACTGCATCGCAACGCCGGTTAAGCTGATACAAACGCCCACGCATATGTATTTTACACGAATGTATCAATTTAGATGACGGTGTCGAGTGTTGCTGAATTAAGATCATGAAATTTGTAATGCAAGATAAAAACGTGAAAAACGATTATTTTGATCTCTTTATTGCTCCAAAACGTACTCGTATCAGTTGGTGACAGAGTGGACTCGTCCAAGATGGCTGCGCAATGATCAGTAACACGCCATAAGACATCGTAGATTAGATACATAAGAAACCTTATAATCGATTTAGCATCGTTCGTATGCGTTGCAACACCTGGGAATAACTTTTAAAACTTGTTCCATTTCAAAAGATGCAGAAAAAATCTGATTGACAATAAGAATACACTCGCGCGCACCGGAAAACAATGGCGACGTTCGTTCGCACGCGCATCTCATGGCAGCACCTCATGGCACGCACAACTCTTCCCGCTGATAATTGATTTACATAATATATTTTTACCACTCGTGAGAAAAGATGTACAGTTTTTTTTCGAAAGAAAATGTACCACGATATTGATTTTTCAATTCCAATTACCTTTTTTTCGTGCACGAGGTATTTGTATCAATACGATGTAAAAAAAATATTTATAGTTATTCGAATCGTAACGTAAAACACGATTCACGATTTATTACTTTCGCAAGCCAGAGAGTGCACGTAATAGGTATATACCTTCTGAGTTTTATACGACAGTTTATAAATAGAATCACATTTTACGTTAATTGTACTCGAGCTTTTGAATCGTGCGTTAACTAATTGCAATTTTGTAAAATAAATTGATTTATATGCGTAACGAAAAAACGGAATACGAGGCAGAATCTTCGAATCTTTATTGTATCGTAAATTCTTTCAAGTTCAAGTTTACATTTGACCTTGATGGATTTAACATTCTTGGAATACCGAAAATCGCGGTCAAAGGACTGTTAAGCTCTGACATAATACTTTATGTGTAAGCACTACTCGTAACTTGTCAGCAGATGCATATGAGGTTGCATATGTTTCGAAACTCGTTCGAAAGGGGCACCATCTTGTCAAAGCCTTTTTGTACTTCGCTATTGCGTTGTACATAAGATCGATGAAAAAAATCACATATTGATAATGATACTTTCATACATTTGAAACGGACAGTGTTCTAAAATGCCTTGTAAACGATCTGCCGAGATGTGTTTGCTCACATTGTAATAGGAACACACATACGATGCACGGTAGTTTAAAAAAGAGAGGCTCCTAGAGACAGCCACGCCACGCTATAATTTGATCACACGACTTGCGTATAACATGGCATTTTAAATAAGAAACTATTATGTTTGAAATTATTCGATTCCTTTGGAGAAATTTATTGATTATCAAATGCTCAGTATTACTTTTTTTTTGTTAATTACGTTACTTTCATATAAAATATTTTTTAAATGAATTCTTTTATCAAAAAAATTATTACACTTTAAATCTTCGAAAAATATTTCGTTCAGCTCTTTTTTCAATATTCCAATCAGAAAATATGACATTTATGTTATAACGTTATAATATTACATCAATATAACAAATCAATTTCACTTTGAAATTAATAATAGAAAGGTGTACTAGAAATTCTTTAATTTTGAATACTTCTTTTCTAAGATAAAAAATTCGAGAGCAATATAGGAATATTGCAAGAAATAATTAATTGTGAAATTATTTAACATGTTTTATTGAAAATATTTAATTACTGATATGATGGAGGCAAATCATGTTATATGAAGATAATAATATAGTTTTCGTTCGTGAATATTTATACTGATATTATTTTCCGAATCCCTTAGAAATTGATCAAAATAGGCACGTAGATAAAAAATCAGCCATTGTAAGGAGCAATATCTCCATTGATTAAACATGTTTTACTTTCTATGCCAACGACGCTGATTCTACGATGTATTACATCACAAATCAGCAAGATGTAGTGTGTCTGTGTGTGTGTGTCTGTATTATATATATGTATGTATATATGTATATATATATATATATATATATATATAAAATACTGCGTTTTGTAGTAAATAAAATAATTCAAGTTCAAACGCATTTGGTTGCGGGTTGTATAGTGCTTTCTCTCTGCGAACGTAATAACATCTGCGGCGCGATAAGGGACACTTCGTAATTTAGTAGAAAGCTTTGTACGCTAGAAAAACTCGGGAAAATTTAAATAAACAATTGGTTGACTATTTGTTGAATTTAGTCAACCAATCATCTCTCGAATCTCTCAGTTTTTCAGTTAATACGATACAACTGGCCTGGGAATCTTCCCTAACTGAATCATTTGTTTCTTCGAATTTTCCGCGAATCTGGTAGAAAAGGTACACGCGACGAAACAGGGTACAAAACTTGGAATGAAATATCGGAACAAAGACGAGAGAGAGTAAAGAAAGAAAGAAAGAAAGAGAGAGAGAGAGAGAGAGAGAGAGAGAGAGAGAGAGAGAGCGCAACAGAAGAAAACGCGTCACATCGAAAAATGAAGGAGACAAGCCGTTTAAGCGGACCACGCCATGCCTATTACTCTTCTGATGATCAGTAGCATCTCGTGTCGGCATCGAAAACACGTCTTTCTTGTCCGATAAATCGTCGGAGCCACGCGGTCGCCGTCAAGAAATCCCGAGTTCTCGTGCGTCTTCGAGAAGCCAGTGGCGTGCCGCAGAGCGAGTGCGTGGTGTCGGTGTCGCGCGAGGGAACACAATTCTCTTTGCACCCGCTCTTAAACCTGCTACACGATAGAATCAACCAAGCATGCAACAACCCGCGGTATCGGTCAGTCTCGTGTCGAATAAAGCAGTAAAATTAAAATAAGTGGAGTTTGGCTTACTTCACTGGAGTTTCTTCCCCGTTTCTCAAGTTCTATCCGCTTCTCCATTGTCGGCAAAAATCCGTTCGTAACTTCGTACACGAATCACTACACCTTCCTGCGTCGCAACAACTAGTCGCAACCTTGCTTTCAAACCGGGAATATGACGGACGGACGACGGTCGGTCACCAGTCGGACTGAGCCACCACCGTACCGAAGAGCCAACCCAACGGCGGTTCGATTCTGGTCTAGGCCCTATGCTCTCTGCACTCGACTCACCGGACTGGCGGGGCCCCCACACAATAACAACCCACGAGGCGGGAAACGAAACACATGTCTGGCACTACTTTCGAAGCGACCAATCCCGTTCTTTTGTTCGCTGGCGGTCCCGATCGACTTGACATCTCACGGTCTTCTACGGAACTTCGCTTTAGCGCGCCTAAATTCATTTTCTTTATGTATCTAATTAGGCCTAATGGACTTGGTGTTCATAGTAGGACTTTCCAACAACTTTGCCGTTTAAAAGTTTATTATTTTGTTAATCAATCCAGATGGTTTCGTACTTTTCTTTTATTAATAATGGTGAAAGAATTTGGTAGTTTGCATCGGTTACCGCACAAATTTTTAAGCTTCCGGCGCTCGTGTTAGACCATGAAGATTTCTTATGCTTAGTTTATTTTATGTAACGTTACCTAAGAAAATCCGGCATAATTCTACATACAACTGACAATTTGACGTACGAACGAACCGATAATCTTTGTTCCACTATCTATTAATACTAAACAATTGCGTATGCGAGGTATCGAAGTTGATATCGAAATTCAAACATCGATAAGACGAAACAATTTGAAGTACGTCTCACGTTTTCTCTCGTTTAATATTTAATTTATTGCTATTTAATGTTTTTATAGCAATCGACGTATGTGAAAATATTGATATATACATATATAGAACACACCAAGAACGTCAATTACAATCACAATGTATAATATTATTAAACATTGTGTTAGATTTGATCTAACATACATATAAGTTGACACATAATTTGTACAAATTCTGTATCATCAGAGAAATTTGGAATTTTATATATTGTATAAAATTTTTATTCTTTTATATTCATTGCATTTTCCGATCGTGGCAAATATTATTTAAAATTTATCACTACCAAGAATCAGTTAAATATTTCCAGCAATTTTCGTTATAAATTAATTTAATTATGAACAACTTGACTTACTTTAAAGTATAACGCAAGCAATTAAATAATGATTAGAAATAATAAACGTAATTTCACAATAAAAAAAGTAAGTTTGTTTATACTGCATACGTCTCGATGTAATATCCTCAGTCAACTTCCGATATCTATGATGTTCAAGTGATCCGCCCCTGCAGGTGTAGAATCCGTGAAGATCAATATGCGCTCATTGATTGCACTGTAGCTGCGCTGCGTCGGCTTCATCGAATTTGTCTTCCTCGTAGAACTAAACATTGAGCATGTACGTACTTGCTTGTTTAGTCGAGTCCCAACGTGCACCTTTCACCAACGATTGTACAATTGAATTACAAAACTGGAATAAACGCGTTATACGATGCCACGTAATGTCTTTTCTGTCAATAAAAATACAGCCTCTCGTTACAGAATTTCGTGATAAGCAAGCAAGTTTGATAATTTCGTAATTACCTGTTACATCGATCATCGTACGTTATATATAAACAATACATGTAAGTTTAATGCATCTTACAACTTCGGCGATGCTAATATTTATCAAAGGAAACATCTTGTTGAAAATTTTTTAAAATAATTTGGATGGTTATTTATTTAAAAATACACTGACTGTTAATTTGAATTGTCATTTATCTTACTTACAAATGTCAAAGTTTTATATTAAATAATAATATTAAAATCGATATTTTTACGTATTTTATCAGTGCATTTACATAGATTTCGTACATTATTCGCTGCATAGTTATAGATTTAAATAATATGTATCATATACTTATGAATTTAACTAACTCGTAAATTAATAATTATGAAATCAATTCATAAATAATTTTAAATAAATAAGTTATTAAATACGTCTTATAGAGTACTCTTATTGCATTGTATATGCGATCTCCTGTTATTTATGTATATCTATATCTATAAGAACATTTCCTATATGATGACACAAAAGATAATTCGTCAATGATCATGTGTAATATAGATTGTACATTAGTTACGCACAAACTACAATTTCCACTAATTTCATTATATTTTTTTAGAAATTCAATATTGTTATTAACAAGATTATTTAAATAAAACGTAGCAGTCAGTGTTTTAATCTTTTTAATTACATATTCATATATCAGGATCGACATATTTTAATACATTCAATTTAATAGTGTAATTTATTACTTTTTATTTTATTGATTTCTTTCAATATATCGGAAATTAAAGAACTAAAATAACGAGAATTATACTTTACTCATATCGATTGTACATGTATTATAGTGTATATTGCACAACCAATCAAATTACTAGTTATAAATAAACATGGTTCTCTTTCTTTAATCCGTTTTTGTCCTCTGCGCAGTGTCAAGAGCATGTTGAATATATCATATGTTTCTGTACAGATTACAGTTCCTTATTAAGATTATTTTAACAGTATATGATTGAATATAATAGTCTATAAAATAAAAACGTTTAATGGTAAGAATATAAGGTGTAAGGACATGACGCAACTCCATATAATATTGTCATAATCTTATAAAACTGTTTTATTCACACAGGTATAAATTGAGCGTAAACAAATGTAATTGAAATATTAATAGAAATTCCAAAAATACTCCAAGTGTACGTTATTTATAAATGTTTATTATGAAAAAAATATATATTTTTTCATTATTGTATATGTATACATAAATTTATGTAAAAAATATTTGTATATTGCAATAAACAATCCATTTATGTTACATTGCAGCAACTGCTAACATTTCAAAATATTGTAAATGTTGTATAAATGTGTAAATAAGTTTACACAAATTTATTTCAAAAATATAAACAGTCATAAACATAATATAGCTAATTTTGAGGTTTCACAGTTACTGCTTTTATAGCACAAATTATTACACTGGGTTATTATGATTTCATTAACTAATTACAACTAAAGTATTATAAAATACGTTTATGAAACAAAAATATTAACCCTCTATAACGCAACGTATCTATATTTTTTATATTTTTAATCTTAATTTATTTTCTTATCGTTGTTTTGATATTTTGTTAGTATACTATAATAATGGCATTAAATGATTAACTCACAATTATTAATTAATTTTTAGATTTCAGTTAAACTTCGTTTCCGTAAACAAAATTCTAGTTATAGAGGATTAGAAAATATAATGATGAATAAAATTGAAAATAAATCATATAAGATACGTAGGATTTCTTAGTTGTATATCCATAATTGAAATTTATAATATTAAGACATTTACATTAGTATAAATGATATGTATGCATTTTTCACACACTAAAAGAAAAAGAAAAATAGAGAGATAAATTATTATACTTTTACTTTAAAATAACAAACTAAGACATTCAAATACAATATCTTTAAAATGGGCATAATCTTAAAGAACAAAATATATCATTGTGTGATATATACATAACATGCTTTATATATATGTATATGTCTGTAGTCCCATGTGTGCACCAAATATATAAACACACGTTTTCATTTACACATTTACAAATTAAAAAATTTATTTCAATTCATATCGTTAATTAAATAGAATGTAAGTTAATTAATGATTTTAATTCAAATGTTCTTAATTCAAAAAATATACAAGAAATTTTTATAAAAATATAATAAACTAATAGACAAAAATGTTACTTTACAACTACTTTATATTAATATTTTTCTTTGCAATAAAGAAAACGAACCTCGATTCACCCTCATTATAGTATTAATATTTAATACACGTATAGTAGCGTTTAAATTAAAAAGTATATGGCCAAACAATAAAAAAAATATATTCGATTCTTGTAGAAATCAAGGAACTACAATTGTTTATATACTTTACGTAATTTATCGCATATTCTTTTTTCATATCTATGTTTTATGTACAAGGAGTTTTATATTAAAAATATGTCTCCAAAATATAAAATTACATGCATAAAGCTGCGCGTTCTCAATTTCCATTGATATTCACATTTGAGAATTTTATTACTATCTATTCTTTAATAAATAATCATACTTGTTAATGTTTATTAATGATAGCTGGTTCTAGTGCATTTACATCCGTTGAAAGATACTTTTTACGATTTCGTACGTACTGTGGCGGTGCTGTTCTAATCTGAATATGGCAAACTGCTTTTGCATTTTCTTTTGGATCATTAATGCAGGTATTTTGTTTTTTAGAATCCACAACTTTGCTTAAAGAAGTACAATTCTTTCTCTTGAGATAATTAATATCTTGCCTAATTGGTGCTACTGACGAACGAGTTTTACGAGGTTGATAATCTGGTGTTGCTTGCATTTTTTCCAGAGCAGTACGTAGAGGTAATAAACCAACAGCAAATGGAATTTCTGTATTTGGGGTACATTCCAGCAAATTTATCTTATTTTCATAGTCTTCTGCAAAATCTGACATATCACCCCACAGTGCACGATTTATATGTTCTATTGTATTTAATTTGGGTAGTGTAAAAATGGAATCAATTTCTGTTGTTTCTGATATGTCACATTTTAATTTATTTGTTGGTTTAACTGTTTGTTCATCTTTTTCTTTATTAGACAATGTACATTTATTATTCTTTTTGACAATTAATTTTTCAGTACTTTTCCGAGAATTATTAAATGTCTTTTTAATGGGCTGCATTACATTATTAATACCTCGTTCTGCGACTTTACGATCCATGTCCTTTATTTTGCGTTTCTTTTTAATACATAATTCTGTTTTATTCGAGAAATTTGATTTTTTAAAATGTTTTTCTTTTTCATGAGGATCTTTAATACCTTCATTATTATTTATAGCTTCCTCTGTTTCTTGTTGGTTTAATCGCAAACTTCTTCTTAACATTGGTTTTGTATAATTAGAAGTTTCAGTGTTTTCAGTATTTAATTCTATTTTATTTATATTATCTTTTTGGGTATTATATTCAATAATTTGTTCTATTTTCTTACACGAGTTTAATGTATGCTGTTCAGTTACAGTAGTCCCTACTATAGATTGAATATTTTCAGTACTTAAACTTATAATATACTCAGCACTTTCCATGTCTAATGAGGTTAAAAGTGTAACTGGTATATCATTAGTGGACGGCTCATCCAATAAATCTATACAATCAGTAGATGGCGGATTTTGAATTACATTATTCATATCTGTTAGTTTGATTTTTAGTTCATCTACAGATTTTCGTCTCTTATGAGTGTAAACTTTAACACATTTTCCTACTTTACTAGGAACGTCAGTACCTTCAAACTTACATTGTACAAAGTCTTCTTCAATTTGTTGAAGGCAAGATTGTGATAATGACATAGAACTTTCTTCACACTCATCAATATCTGAAAAATCACAGCATTGTTCATATAATATAGGTTTTAATTCAGTATTTGTACACAATGTATCACTATTTATCATTTTATTTTTTGAGTATCTATTTGATACTACTTCTTTTGTTTTACCATTTGTTAATACGATTGAATTCTCATTTCCTACCAATTTTGTAGAATTTCCTACTGAAAATAATGTATTAGTTTGTTCTGCATTAGTTTCAAAATCTTGTGACTCTTCATATAACATATGTTCTAATTCTTGTTTAGGAGGATCACTGATTGCATTACCTTCTAAAAATTGATTTTCACTTGAATTCACATCACTGTTGCTCTTATTACAAAGTACAAAGCACTCATCATTAACAAGTTCATTACACTTTACATCTATATAATCTATGTTATTACATGTATCGCTTATAATCTCTGATTTAGTAACTTCCTTGTCCATATTGATGTTAATTTCAGATCTTCCTACATTGGAATTCATCATAGTATCAACTACAGTTGTCAACTCTTTAACCTATATATGTACAAAAAATTGTTAGCAAATTTTATATACGTACATACGAATATTTTTTTAAATTTATAGTAATAGCAATGGATTTTTTATATCTTACAGATTAATATTATAATTAATTCCTTAAAATTTTTCAAAAAATTATGAAAAGCTTCTAATTCAACAATAATAATACATAAAGCATTTTATTTTAATATATATTTTTGTAAACAACTGATATTTGTATCATAAAACTTCTTATGTTTAACCTACTTAAGTTGACAGACAAATGTTATTATTCTTATTTTTGTTTTTATTCTCATCAATGTCAAACTCATATATAAGTAACAGTGAAATTACATGCATTATTACACATACTAAATAAAATTTTTAAAATATTTCATAAAAACAAATTTTATATCTTTTATACTTATTTTGTATACATATAAAAGATTCAAATAATATTTGAAAATAATATTAAATTTATAACAATTTTTAGGGAATCAATTATACTACTTATCCTTACCTATTACTAATAATATAAAAGGAAGTTAAGATAATTTTGTTACTAATGGCAAGATGGAAAATAGAACAAAACAATATTAAAATTTAATATAAATTTTTTGCATACATTACAAAAATATAACTACTCTCAAATTTTTAATATTTATATAATTTTACTTGCAATATAGCCACTTGTAATTATTAATATTAATACTAACCTTAAAAGTTTTGGTGGCAGTTAACAAAGGTGATAATAATTGATAAGGAATTGTAGTTTCTCCGCAATACATGAATTCAACCATGGCCTTTAAGATTTCAAAGTTTAAATCTTTCAAAAATATAATTGGTTCCTGACCCAAATCTTGTAGGATCTCCTATTACATCATAAAGTAAAGCCACTAAAATATATTAATAGATAAAAGTATACTACATAAATTTATGAATTATGATAAAAATGAAAAAAATGTTTTTTGTTAACATATTACTATTTTTAAATGAATTTTTTAAATTTATACATTTATTGCGTGCTACAAAATTTAATACTATATGCAAAGAACACTTTTAATAGTGTTAAATATTTTTTTTTTTTAAATTTTATCAAACCCTAATATTAATTTTAAGTAAAAGATTTTAGTATCTAAAATTTCAAGCGTTGTCTATATAAATTTATACATGCATATTTTGAAATATATTTAATTTTATTTATATCTATTAATAGATAAAAAAAATTACATGCATCATTAAATAGCTATTTACATCAGCATATACTTATTTGATTATTTTGAATTCAAATTAACTACCTTTATATTCAATAGATGTTCTTCATAAGTTGTAAAAAGTATGTCCATCAAACATGGTTTCTTCAAATGCTTGCAAACAAATAAGGAAATTCCAATATATAAGGCTTTCTTTACTTTATATGAACATTACATAATCCCTGGAAAATTGTCCTTTTATAAGTATTTCATATATCTTATGTATATATGATTTTATATATCTATACATAATGCATATAGCAATAATTGAGTAAAATTTAATCAAGTCACACTATTATATATTACAACTATATGACAACTAAAACATTATATACATATTTATGATGTAATTTAGTACTAAAGTATTTTCACTATTGTATGTGTTCTTTATAAATTTATTTTATAATAGCAATTAGTAATAAATATTATTAAGATAGATGGAAACCCTAAAAATTGTATAAACTAAAAATATATTTATTTATACAATAAATTCAAATTATAATATATTCAATGAAAAGACTGTCTAATATATAATTTTTTTTAAATGTTAATGTAAATAAACGGTTTTACATATAATAAAAAACTAAATATGAATTACAATTATATGTTTGATTTAACGTTTCATTATTTTATAGAATTATAAATGTCTCTTATTAAACAATACAAATTCATTTTAAATACAAAATTGGATTAATTTATCTTTTATATTTCCAAACCTGTCCAAACTAATTTAGATTTCTTAAAAATTTTTTATTAGATATTTCTGTAATTTATGATTACATAAGACATGTGCTGGCTATATGCTAGTCAGTTATTTTTAAAATGCATTGAAATTTACAAGTTTATAGAAATAATAAAATACAAGAAAATACTAATATATAAGAAGTTAAAACTAATATTGTTGATACTGTTAAATTAATGGTTATTTTTAACTAAAATATAAAGTTAGCGTTGTTAAATTTTTTAATAAATTAATAAATCAAATTTTTTGAGAAAATTAATTTTTTTATATATATTTGTTAATTTTGAAACAGATAATCTCAAAAGTAAAGAAAGAAACATAAGTTATATCGCTAATACTTTTTAAAAAAATTATTGATGTAATCAAAACATATTTATAAACACATATATATTAAGGAGAATTTCACATGTATGATATTTACTTATTAATACTCACTTATTAATTTCTAATAAATTTCATTTGTAGAAATTTGACTATATCATTTAAACATACCTCAAAGTACGTACTATTTGATGCTAAGACCAATTTGTGAACACGTAGCTTTTGTTCTTCACATACAAGTGTTACATCAACAAGTGCCTGACGTGCCAATAGTCTACTAAATTTCTCTGAAATGTATCTTGCATGATCAGCCCATTGCAGGACACAGCATTTAGCTCTCTCGACCATTGTATCTGCATGTGGAGAAAAACAGAAAAAAAAAATGGTAGGGTTAGAATAGATTTAGTGGTGAATGAAATCAGAATTGCATAACATATTTTAATTAGCAAATTAATAATATTTGTAAAGGCACCTACTGAAATATTATTAAAATGCTAGTTTTCCTCTATCAAGAGTAGTTTGAAAAAAAGTACTAAAACCCTTGATTAAATGCGTGTGATCAATTTTGATTAATATCGGATAATAACATAGCGCGTTTGTATACTTTCTGGCGACTTTCATGAAGCACCACAGGGAGTATCGGTTTGTAAAATCAATCAGTTTAAACAACATTTGCTCACTAACGCGTTCAAATGCACGAAACTAGGACGTAAACGAAACTCAAAAATTGGCCATCTTACATCGAGATATAGATATAGATACTCTACGTCCGCCTACGAATATATTTCTCAACATAGAATAACGATAGCATAACCTCGAATAACCTCAAATAGATTCCATGCGCTGCCATCTTACGGCAAATTATGAGTTGCAAAACGTTGAAATAAAATACGTTATTGTTACAAGTTATTAATAATTTCATTTACTGAAAGTGCTCGTTAGTGCGTGGTGTAAATTACTTTTTGCAGATCGTTCATTTTCGAAATTTCGAAGCCAAATTCATTTTTCTAAATGAGATAATTATTTCTTAAAACGTATTCAGTGACTTGCATACGAGGTCTTTTGTCGTTAAAAATTAATGAATTATTATTTAAAATTCAATGAAATTAAATTTAAAAAAAAATCGTACAGCTAGTTTTAAGAGCTCACTGTAAAAGGGAGATTTCAATTTTCAAGATCATAATTGATCTAATTATGAAAAAAAAATGGTTTAGTGAAAAATCTTTCCGGCGTCATGTTTGAATTTTTACGATTTCGAGGAGAAAAGTATTCTTACTTTTACACTTGCTGTGTGATGTAAAATATCTTTAAACGAATCAAACTTAAGATTATTAAAATACAGACTTCATTATTTAAAATAAAATCAAGTTAATTGTTCTATCATTTTTGTTCAGAAAATTAAGTTTAAAGTATTCACAATTTTTCATTTAGTGTATGAATATTTTTGTTCTTTTTTAAGAATTTCTCATGAATTTTGTGTATTTAATTTAGACCAGAGTTTTTTTATTTTTTATTCCACGTTAACATTTTATGCGAAATGCGTGCGTGTTGGGTTTAAATTAGTCAAAGATTACAGCGCCAACGGCGAAATGCGTAATACACTTCCTACGATTCTTGAACTTGAAATCGATATCTCTTATGATCGATCTTAAACCGAGAAGTGGCGGTTAATAATGGCGGAAAGAAGCACACCTCATCTGTAAAGAATATTATCCAGAAAGAAGTATCGTTCAGAAGTTTTCAGGCAAAAATTTAAATCAATAGTTGTTAGTTTGTATTTGTACTTTGAAATTTTAAGATAAAACATACGTTTTTGTAAGTACCCAACTCAAGGTAAGATTTAACCAAATAATTATTACATATAATTTTCAAGAATTAAAGAAATAATAGTACATAAACATTTAAACAGAACATACTATGCTAAAAGTTATTTATAATTGTATACCAACACTTAATTTCTATTCTAACTAGTAGAAATATTATAACCTTATAATTGACTAATTCATTGTTTTATATATATATATATATATATATATATATATGTCTATTTTCTACTTATTTGTTGATTCTTCAACTTCATACTTAGTAGTAGTTCTTAACAATTCTAATACTAAAAAACAATAACTTATTAAGAATGTACATATTTAATAGTTAAAATAATTTTACTGTAATATAATGAATAGTGTGATATAATGAAATTTTTCTGGTCTTAAATATAGTAAGGCGTAGGTCTTGAAGCTCGAAATTCGTAGTTCTTAACAACATAAACACAACGCTTACACGTGTGTATAAGGCTCTTGACTTTCGACTAAACGTGCCGAAGTCAACACAATGTTTATATTCGTCTTAATTATCGTGCCTATTCGTTCAAGATATATTTCTCAATTGCGAGACGAGACGTGTCGCGGAGAGTCATTCGGTTATCGAATTTCGTGACAACAACACGTATTACGTATATATATATAATAAACTATATATAAATATATATAAATATATAAATTTAAAATATATAATATAATATAATTATAATAAACTATAAAATAAAAACTATTTCAAATTATTAGAGTCCCAATTTTTATCATTATTAAAATTTAAATTTTCACAAATAACACTGTGTTTTATGCTTTTCAAGAAATGTTTCACGGCATTCTCTTCCATCGTGGGATTCTCAGTATCTGCTTGATGAGGATCTTCACGACAACTTTCCTTGGTCCAGTGCAGCATCGATATAACATTCTTCATGTCTATCGCGTGAGTCGCATGCATTTATGTTCCTCTGGTCACTCAATCATGTCGTAGGACGAAAGGTCCAAATCGGCACGGGTGACTGGTTGTATACGTAGAANATAGGTAGCTTACTTTCTGGTATGAATGTGTTTAATTATAAGTAGGTAGGGCCGGGCAGGTTGGCACAGTCTCTGGTCGCGTGTCTCCCTTTCGCGTGTCCAACCTGTTTCAGGAAATTTAATTTGAAAAATCGACAGTGAAATTGGTACAAATTGAGCATGCCACTTGTTCCTGTTTTTATTTTTCGATTTTTCGAATTTAGTATCGCGATCGCGGTCGCGGGTAGGTCGCGTGTAGGTCCCGAAACGAATGTTCATGTAGGTATAGCTCGAGCACGCACATTCGAACGGCCAACGATCACTATGATCGATGGTCGTCCATGTGTATTGGTTAGATTTCGCGATTTATATTATTATTTCACCTTTATTTTTTAGTTTGCGATTAGAAAGACTCGAGCTAGACGTAAGTTTCAGCGGGCATTGCGCTCGAAGAAAGAAGAGGCTAAAAGCCGAAGAGACCCGGCAAACTGCCACGAAGAGGGTCACAGCAAATGGCTTCTCATCCTCTGGATTATTTAAAGGATTCCAGAGCATGGGAAGTCATTCTCGTTACTACTTTGTCACTATGCTCTTTTAGTATTTGTAGTTGTACTTTTTTTCCTCTTCATTATCGTACATCATCGTTTTGGGCATGTCGCGATTTCTTTTTTGTTAGTGTTGCGACAAATTAATTACGGGTTGAAGTAGAGTTGCGAGGTAGTTTTGTACCTGTTTATTAGTGTTATTGAGAAATTATTTACGGTTTAAGTTAGAGTTGCGAAGAAATGATGATCGTGTTTGCTTTAGAGTTGCGAATTATGATACCGTGATTTTTGATTGTGAGTTTTTGAAGTTATCTTAGAGTTATACATAGTAAAATTTATCTTGTTTCCTTTTGTTTTAAATTAGATATAGAGTCGCTGTTTTTGATTAATTTTAATTAATTAGAGTGTTAGAATATTTGAAGTTGTTTGTTCATACAGTAGCTTTTATATTGTCAATAATAATTTTCATTCAATTTAGTTTTAGAGTTAGTGTTGCGACATTATTTCATCGCGATTTCCTATTAGTGTTGCGATAAGGAATGATCACTTTTTTTGAAGTAGCGTTGCGTTTATAAAATGCCCAAATTTTTCCACTGAATTCGTGGAAGTCTGCTTCTGCTTCTGAATCACCGGATGCAGCTATAAAAGCTGTACAGAGGTGGTCATTCATCAGCAACCTCCAGGATGGTTGTACTGGACGCGTTGTAATTAGTGTTGCGCATTTTTAAACATGAGTGCATAGATTAATAGCGTTGCGTACTTATCTTCGGGAGTTTTAAAAACGACGAAGCACTCTTCGCGTTTGATTTTGAAAATTTCCTATTTCATAATTAATAGCGTACTAGAGAGTTAGTGTTGCAAAACAAGATACGATTTGTTGCTCGGATGTAGATTTGACAGGAGCCATTCTGGTTATTGAGAGTAGGAAGTGTTCTTTTAGTAGCCCTTTTGGCTACTGTATCACGATTTTTTTTTCATTAGCTTACTTTCATTAGCTGGCTATTGTTTTAGATTTTCTTTGTCAGTAGCTCTTCCGGTTACTGTGTTAGGTTTTCTTTTCCAACACTCCTTGTTGCCCCGTTTGTTACTGAAAATACTGCTAATAAAATATATATTTCTTTATTAACTACAACTTTGTTAAATTTTAAATTAACATATATTCACATATATGAAAGTGTGACTGATTCTTCTTCGAAGATGTAATAATGAAATCTCTATATTAGAGTATAGAAATATTAATTTTTAGGGTTAGAAATTTTGATTTTTTATTATTGAATTAGAAATTAAAATTAAGATGCTTATTATATTATTGTTAAATTTTTATTCGATTAAGCAGTAATTAAGATGATATAAATGAAGTTCTCCTCTTTACAGATAAAAGTTATTTGTAAATTTTATCAGATCTTGATAAATTTACATTGTATATAATTGTATTGTTTATTCAAATTTAAATTACATATATAATAGCAATTATACATAGGTAAAAGCTTTGTACCTTTAATAAATAAAGAAAATTATAACAACAAATTATTATTAAATCCAAGTTATTATTATTAAATCTAATTCTCTTAATAACTTCACATAATTTATATTTTAGTATATAATAATCTTTCATTTTATTGTTAGAAGTCCTGGTATTATTTATATGTCTAAACCAAGCAGTGTGTCATTGGTTTAAAATATAGCTTGTAAACACTCCGGAAAATTAAAAATTCTTTTTCATATTTCTAAATTGTTAATACTTTTGTACAATTCAAAATTCAAGTTCAACCGAAAGGGGAGTAGTAGTGTTGACTGCATAAGCTTGAATAATTTTCAGTTCCTCTTTTGGCAGATTTTCCATAAGCCAAGCATCAATTACTGGAAGGTTCTTTTCGTTCCATTCTTTTATTTCTGTTTTGGAAGTTTTTTCATTCATAAGATCGGGTGGAAATTCTTCTGAATGGCTTTCGTACAATTTATGAACTAAATCTAAACCCTTTTGACAGGTAAATGAAGAAGTTGCAGATTCTATCATGCGGTACCAAAGGTGTTTTTTATCTTCAAATCTCTGTTTCACTGTATCCCAGTTATCAGTTAAAAAGTTGAGAAGAGTTGTGTAACCAGCTGCTCCACCACTTAATGTAACAAAAATTAGTTGGATATCTGAATCAGTAAAGTTTCCATTCTGATCGAGAATTGTTACATTTAACAACCTGAAATATAAAGGAAAATACAAGATGTAATATTGTTATTGTTTCATCAGAAACAAAAAAGAATTTATATATACTCTTTGGTATACTTTCAATACAGTTTTATCTAGCAAGCTAGATATATTTAAAAATAGTTAACAACATTTACGAAGAGAAAATGAAGAAAATACTGAATTATATTTTAATTAAAATTATATCTAATTCTGTTATTTAATTCTTAGATAATGTAAAAATTATAATAGCGATACATTCTCAAATTAACTGAAGATTATACCTTTCAATTTTATATGTGTCTTTTGGACAACCAGCTAAGGATTTCAAGAGATATGTGCGTTCATTTTGTTTCCTTTCTGGACTATTTTGAGGGAAGTTTATAACACGTTGAAGTCCAAATTCCCATTCCTCTTCAGAACCCCATTTAAATACTGGACAAATAAATTCATTGGCAACTCTGAAATAAAAAATAGAAATTTATATCATTACTATGGTAATAATAATAATAATAATTTATATAAAATGTCATAAAAACAAAGTCATTTTTGGCTGCAGTTGTTGTTTCGTAAATTATGAATAAAGTATTTCATATATCCATTGAAATTTTGAAATTCTCATTAAAGTTTTGCAGAGATACATAAGTTAAGCAGCTTGCTATTTCTAAATTTCTGATTTGAAATCATCAACTTTGTGAAAGAACACTGATGAACAACGTTTTGATGTATTTTGATACAATCGAAGTAACTATAATTTTTGTAAATATGCATTTTTATAAATATAAATTAAAGTAACTATGATTTTCATAAATGTAAATGTTTACAAACAAAGTTACAAGGGTAAGAAAGTTACGAACGGATTTCCTTTATCTGGTTCCTTATCCGTCAGCCACTTTTTGTACTGATCCCTTGCTTCGTTAACACATGGTTCGTATCCAGCACGACAAAGGAAATTTTTCGCCATTCCTCGCATGTGAGTTTTCCAAGATGGTTCATTCTGTTCTATAGTTTTATTAAGTTCTTCGTATAGAGGCTTCAATAAAGTGCGTATATATGCCTAAAATAATAATAATAAATCTCACTGGTTCGTAAGTTCTCGCAATATTCAAATTTTATAGTAATTCGCTTCGCACAGTAAACGTTTAGTAAAAATTTAATGAAAACTGATAAATCATAACAAACAATATTTGCGTGTGTTTTGATCGGAAAATTTTTAAGATTAAATTTTAACGATGAAAAGAAATTTATGATTTTTGATTATGATATGATTATGATAAAGCGCTGTATAAAGACCCGATAGAAATATATATTTGAAGTTGTACGTACGTAAATAAAAAAATATTTACCTCAAATTTCGGATATACATCGAAACCCTCGATACGTCTACCGATATGATCGATCATCATAAAGACTGGTTCCCATACGACGTGACTTCTTTCTTCTTTCAAAAACAGAGTCATATTTAATGCAATCCCGAAGCATAATTCTCCAGAATATGCTAGATTCCAAGAATCGTGAAGGAGTTTTGCTCTGGTTAAAACCGGAATCCTTTCTCGGTCTGGTCCTTGTAAATACTGCGATAACATTTTCCAGTTGCAGGAGTCATAGTTTACCGGGAACATACCTGTATTTAATCATCTTAAATAGTATTGTTGGGTTATACGTAACCATAGTGATTTATGCCAAATTACTGAAATAATATTAAAAGCTCTTTTCAATAATGTTCTGTACAGTGATGTGTAAGTCAAATTGTGCCAATGAAACTACTAAGAAGAAATATTAAATCCTTTAGTGTTAGAAACAGTTTTGTAATAACTTCATCAAATATAATAAATATTCAACTTTTAAACGTAATAATTGACTTCTGTTTCCGAGGAACTTAATGCATTCAACAGTACAATTTAAGCTATTTGGTTTTGTTTTGTATTTTCCGGTCTCCGCGATAGATATTAATAATAAAACGAAGTAAAACTACAAGTTCCAAAGTGATTTAACTTTGGAATCCAAATTATTGTGTTGTGTCTAATATTCAGTGATACTGATTAAGAATATTTTAAGATAATATCTTTTATATGTGTTTAATCTCACTTAGGCTGTATATCGTAAGATTTCCATAAGATAGTTTTGAAAAAGAAATACTAATATAAATTTTTAGTAATTTATTTAATATAAAGATATTTCGTTAATTATTTAAACTTTGGCAGTAGAAAATAGTGTTTTCTCTTAATTGTAATTTTCATACCTATTTCCTCCGGATTGACAATGATAAACTGATTTTCGTTGGCGATATCTGTCAAATTCTTTGCTTTAATTCCTTTTGTCAACCATAGGCGACAAGGTGCTTGAAATTCCAATTTTTCTTGGGACATCATTACTATCGGTATATCCCATTCATAAGAAACTTTAGGAGCGGAGGCTCGTGCAGCTTCCCTGAGGTAGACTTTCTGCAAACATAGAATAACGCAAACAATTTAATTATAAATTAAATTATATTAAATTAATTATATTATCCCATTTACTCTTCGAAGTTGTACAAAACTGAAGAGTGATAATTGCTAGGGAAAAGTGATGTATTGAATAGTACTAATAATATTAATTATTACAATATTACAATGTTATTTGAAATGTGTAGACTGTTATGATTAGATTGCAGATTTTTATGAAAATTTATATTTTTGAATTCGTTTTTCTTCCTAAATTTTTGATGAAAATTTAGCCTTCGAATTCGTTTATCTTCTTAAAGTACTAAATTACAAGAAATAACTTTGTTCAACGACAAAAAATTCTGGTTAATTATCTAGTATTTAATAATAGTATCTTATTTAATAATAGTTCTCGTTTACAGATTGTACTTGTTGTAGAGAAAAGTCAACAATTATTCTTGATATTAGTTTCATGTCTAAATTATTCATAAAAGTATTCAGATGCTCATGGTAATTTTTAATAAACATATTATACGTATTATTTTGGAAACATTTCGAAATTTCATTAACTTGTAACGAAGTACGACTGTATTGGTAAAATTTATAACAAATCTGAAGATGTATATGGAAATTAAAAGATATTTAATACGCGTATATGCATACTTTGCTGAGGTCACAAACGTCTAAACAAATATAATCTTTTATATCAATGAGCCAGAATACTCAGTGAGATCATTTTTAACACGTATATGCTGAAGATAAATCATTATATTTAAAGTGTGCCATATATACTAACACAATAAGTTAATGTAGAGATATAGAGCCACGATATTTGTACATAAATCTCATACACATATTAATACACTGTGATCATATATTTAAGTATACAATATTGGCCATATTAAGATTAATGTATACTAATTTTTTTTTTACTATACGTTTGCAATAAATATCTCTTCTATATGTATTCAAATTTCATCAATGTAATCACGGCATTTGTGTTATATCACAGTGTTAATAGAATTTTACATAATATATACATAAAGTTTCTGCTATTGTAAGAGTTCAAATACTTTCATGAATGGCTGTATACTGTGTGCTATAATTATCCTTGCTATTTCTGTGTTGAACGTGTAACCTCAGGCTCTGAGATATGCGCATAGTAATGTAGCCGATAATTATCCACAATCGTATATAAATGCATTTCAGAGGAAAAGTTATCAGGTTCTAAAGTTTTTATTTCAATTATATTACATCACTAAGATTACTTAAATGGTTTCTCTGAAGATGGGGCGGTATTTTTTCCATCTTCAAGGACAGAGTCTTTCTCATCGTGTTGCTACGTTTATCCGATAAACGGTACGTCCGTCCGGTTTAAGTTATAGTCACGTTTGTACAAAAGATAATTCTTTTAATCAGTAGTAAATTTAGAAAAACCTCGAACGAAGAAGCTATGAACTAAACTACTAGTTTTGAAACACAAAATATGATACACGATCCGATTTTGACCGTGTGACTTCTATCCCTGAGTGAAAAATCACAATAAATTGCATTTTAATGAAAATAAAAAATAATATCACGAACATTGGTGGATAACTCCTCTATTATTCTCTAAAATTGGAATAAAATCGATATAGTAGATTTGATTTTTAACTTCAGTTTCTGTTTCTTTATTATCGATCATTCTATAGAATCATAATTGTAAAATTGCAATGGAATCGATCTAAGATGAGAAAGTTCTCTTTTCTTTGTAAATATTACTAATAGATATTGACATTAATATTTTCCCCGTTAAAATATTTACGACAATTAACTCTCGGTTTCGACCGATCTTTACTCGCACAGATACTCTTGCTACTTATGCAATCGAACAGAATCGACTTTATTCAAAGTGCTTAGAAATAAATTCAGCACCTCGTTTCCTCCTCATTGATGCATTATCCGTGGGAAAATCATGCTGTCGTTAGGTGTTTTCGCGTCCCTGAGCAGGTGAACAGCGTTACCGTGCTCGGTAAGATTACGGATACATAACGTGTACTTGGGTAAGCGTATACATACTTGGCTAAGCGTAATTGTTTGAGTTTCATATTCGCGAATGACAGTGACCAATGGTACCCTATCACGATTAGTCCATGGCCCCGCGATAGAATTGACTGTCAAGCCGTTTGGTAAAATGTCCATTTCAGCCGCGACATCGTTCAATCGGCTGTAAATGTCATCTGCGAAAAAGGTTCGTTGATTTCTGAAAAGAATCACGTTTAACGGGTGAATGAAATTAGGTGAAAGATGAGATTGAGAAGAATAGCCGGGAAGCAAGGTTTCTCAAATTGATTTACATTCTGATAAACGAGCTACTCATTTGCCAAAGTAATTAACTTTACGATACAAAAGATAGAGAAATTGATAAAATTGTGTGTGTATATGTATATATATTCTCTTTTAAAATTTATTTTGAAATTGAATTGATTCAAATGAACATTTGTAGAATTACAATGTCTGTTACAAGCGTAACTTTTGTCTACTGAAATATAAAATACCTAAAACAGTGTTATGCTGTATTAACTTTTGAAATAAGTCATTTGTTATTATTTCACGGTCGGGAAAATTTTTGTCATTTAACGATGTCAAGCCTAATTATCGAGGAGAATTTATTTGAAATATGAAAAAATTGATCAATGATTGAGAGTGGACTGAAATTTAAAAAAGTTCAAAAGATGGTGTTACTCAATTTCGCTTATAAGCGCGGTTTTCATTCTTATTTTGAAAATTTCACGTTTCGCGGGAAATTAAATATTAAATATAACATGAGGCCAATAAACAAAAAAAAAGGAAACTACATACTACTCTTTGCAAATCAGTTAAAAATATTTCAAAATTATTTACTGTAAATTCACAACTAAATTATTTGAAAAGTATTTCGTATATTTTTTCAATAATTATTATTTCAATATAATACTGCATGTTTAATAAATTATTAAACTTTCGTTATTACATTTGCTTCCCGGCTAACTGATAAAAACAATTACTACTCTTCCGAATTTTGTCGAATGAAATTTCGAACGCCTTTCTGGAACAGATCTTTGCCTAGAGTGTAATTGAACATCCTGAATACCAGTTCCGCTGGAAGAAGAGAAAAAAAAAAATGACATAATTAGTCTTATGCAATTAGAAGCAACTCGCCGAGTTAATTACACGACAATTTGCTTTCAATACCGTATAAAATTAGTGGACACTTCAAACGGTAAATCTTATTAAATGTTACTCACATGATGTTTCTTATTACGCAATCATTTTCGATATCGACATCAAAAATCGAAATTTTATTAAATTCTTGCAACAGAAATTACTATATATGATATACGTATATGATAATTTAGGCCTGTGATATTTGTTACATTAACTTTGAATATTGACTGTAATTATATTGTACTATAAACCCGAAGTAGTGTCTGATTTTTAACATTCAGACACTCTTAGATTTATCATTACTGATTTCAAGGTCTGACAGTTTCATTAAAATCCTACTTTTCGCCGATGTAGCTTCGTTTCTGATGCCACCGACCCTTGAGAAAGGTTCGAACTTTCCAAATTCGTAATAAAGGGAATATAACATGGTCATTGGCCATTTTCCTTCCATTTCGTCTGGATTGAGCTGTAACAGACATGTTGCTTCTCTGATTAATTTCTTGATCCTTCGTGTGTAAACGAATAGAACACGATCTATACGTACGTTCACCGTCGTCATCGAGGCTAAGAACGAATTCAGTGCTTTGTTAACAGGTGCATCGCTCCAACGAAATGGTGTGATGTATTGACCGATCCATTGGTAAATCAATTCGTAGGCTGTATTCCAAATAGATGGGCTGCTCAGTTCACTTTCTCTGTCAATCAAATTATCCTTATTTTATAATATAATTAGCGAGATCCGGCTTATTTAATTCGAAAAAGTATCTTCGAACATATCCTGTCCAGGTCGTGTAAAATCCGTAAAACACCTCCAATATTTAATAATTAAAAAAAAAAGCAATTTTGGAAACAGTAAATTAAATTTTAAGTATCACGTGTCTCATTGTGATTTCAAATTAATAATATCAAAAATTCTTGTAGAAATAATTAAAACTGTGGATTTTTGTGCACTTAAAATTGCACGGTACACACTTTATGTGAAAAAATACATAAAATATTCAAAGTACAGTGATTTTTAGTATCTGAGGCAACTTTCTATCGGGGTTCTATTTTCTTAATCACATTCTAAAAAATTTGAATTTACATAAAAATCCACAGTCTAATGATGTTTGTTATTTTTGTTGGTCAAACGATAATGTTTTATATTCAACTGCGCGATACAAATCATTCCTCGTGAAAATATTTTATAACAAGAAATGTTTGTGTAAATTAGTGAGATTCATTTGTTTCATTACGTTTGTGCAAAAGTTATTGATTTTGTTTTTATACCATCGAACATAGGTAATTTTAAACAAAGTTTCGATTCTTCATCGTTCTGCAAGTTATTTGGTAGTTGTTGGTAATTAATCCACGATACAGGTATCGATATGCTGTTATTCAAAGAGCAAATTGTTAATAAAACTGATTAATTAACAGCAAGAACATCAAATTTTATAGATAATTTTTGACGTGTTATTTTGTGAATTTAATTTCTATTAAAATGTACATATGTCTTATTCAAATTTCGGATGATTCACATTGCTGTGTCTCGACAGTCGTTGATATCAAGTTCTGTAAATTTTTTTTATATATTATGATAAGACTATTAATTACTTTTTCGTTGACACATTTTTGAATAATTTCTCAAATGGATGTTCCGTGAAATTTTCTTCCAGATTTCAATAAAATCCTATACTTAATATTCCTTATATTAATATTTCGTAAAGCATGGCAATTATATACTAAACATAATTTGTTAGCTTAAAATCAACGCAAGACAAACTATTAATAGAAAAAAAAGTTACAAAAAGATACAAGATAATCTGTGGTACTCTTTGAAATAAAAAATAAATTTTTAGTTAGTTTTGTCTGTCAAATTTAACATTATTTTAGGATATTACTTTCAAAATTACAAATTATAAACGTTTTCATTTAAAAAAGTAGTAAAATGTAGCTATAAATATATATTACACCAATACCAATATATATTACACCATTACCAATTATATACAAATTTGACGTAAAAATATTTGCTAAAATTTATTTATAAATAGGAATATTCATACACCTTTCAAATAGGAATATTCATAATTAATCACATTAAATAATATTAATACTTGCTGACATAAAAAAATGTGTGTATATATTTTATTAAAAAAATCTGCATCGATTTATAACATCAAAAATTTTTTCAATTTCATAGATATATCGTAGTAAGGCAATTAATGATAATAAAATTATAATATAATAAAAAATGTTCTATTGTTTTTTTGATATGCTATTGTCTTTTATTTTAATAAATTGAGGAGGAACGAGTCAAAATTGTGAAAAATCTGTAAGAAAGAAATGGCTACTGACGTATTCGAGGTGAAAACTTTCAAAACAAATTTCTAAAATCGCGTTGGAACATCAAAAGCTAGATATTTATCGAAATGCTGATAACGCGAGTCGATATATACATATTTCTACCTTACTATTCACTGTCAAACTCTTTCTTGATACTCTGCAACGTTTTGTCGAATTGTAGGAAAATGATGTTTCTTTTTTGAGATATCTTATTTAGTATTTCCTAAAATGGTCCAACGGTTGAAAAAAATATGCAACGTTAGTGTGGTCAAATAGCAAAGTTCTCCTTGCAGTTTATAAAATCTTGTATGATCAACAGAAACAGAGTAAATTAGATAATATACATACTTGAAGAACATCAGGCCCCAACTGTCAGATGCTTTGGTAGCACCGTACGAAGGGACCGCTACCAAATCGAGTTTCGGTAAAACAATCGAGCTGTTGAAGTAGTCCTGCAAATAATTTATAATCCTGACAACTTTGTCAGGAACGTCTGACAAAGAGTCCAAGAATTCCTTTCGTCCCCACACGTTGATCTTGAGCTTTCTTCCATCCATTTCATTGATTTCCTGCGTAGGAGAGATGTTCTGGAAATCCGACACTATCAAAGCTAACTGGTACGTCGATATTTGCGGCGTCAGCTCAAAATGATCCCAAACTAAATTCGGGTCCTCGGTTCTGCGCAAGGAGAATATTTTTTTTTTCTTCATCGTGGAATCTAACGCTCTAACGACTTTTAATTGGAGAATTCAACGCTTAGATCGTGAGAAACAATCAGAGCGCGGGTTTTCTACGAGTTTAATTTAACAAAAAAAATGGGCACTAAAGGGAAATTTATTTCATCTGCTGAATATTGTAACGAACATTCTGTTATTTATTCTAATTTTTCCACCTTCAATTTTCTCACTTGCATATAGTGAATGTCCCGTAATTGTAATCAGTGTAATTAAAATTTTCATAATATTCTCTTTAGCTTCAATGTTGAAATAGTTGGTAAAATTTTTGTTATAATTTTTTTAGACGAACAACGTGTTACAATTATATATTTTACACAATACAGTGCAAAGATCAATCCTCTCAGTATTCAAGCGATTTTTGTCTTACTTTAATACTTTGAATAATTTCTGCGCATTCGAATATTTCGGCTTTTCTCGTTAACATCTTATTTTCACAGAATGCAAACATATTTTTCTGTTTCCGCGACAGCGGTTATAAATAATAATATATAGGAAAATTTGCAAGTGTTACTAAGAGTTACTTAGTTTTATTTCTCAGAAATTTACATTCGAATTACTTACGAGTCTGTGATAAGTTCTAACGGAGTGTTCGAAAGGGCAGTCATGTTCTTTGGCCGTAAGACGCTGAGTTTGAAGGCCGCTTTGTAAGGAGGTTCGTCCATGCAAGGGAAAACAGTCTGTGCATTGTCCAATCTGAGGTTTGTAGCTACGAAGGAACTAGAGAAGAGAGCAACGACTGAGTGAGGAACTCGTTCCCCTTAGTCACAGTAATTGAAACCTTGTAATTTATAATTACTGTTTCTTTCCATTGGAGTCGGAATATTCATGTCTGAATAAGCCGCTGGTTTCGTCGGTAGTCAGATTTCCGGTAAAAGCGAGATTTATCTCGCAGCTGCTACCGTTCTTCAACATCTGTTCGAGATAAATTGCGTAGCTGGATTGCCATTGATTGCGACGGCTGACCCTCGCAACGTTTACATCCATCAGCGGCAAACCTTTTTCCCTTTTTTTTTTTTTTTTTTTTTTTTTTTTTCAATAACCACAGATGATATTAGTTTCGGGGAATAATTTCAAGATCAATGAAGTAGATCTGAATGGAGATGTTATTATTTAATCGTTAGTTCTCTTAATGTGTAATTAATTAGTGACGATGGAATATTTGACAATATTCTTGAAATTAACATTCATCACCAATTTATTTATAATTGGTTCGTATCTATGATCAAACATTCAGATTTCAAAATATTTATTTTTATTTTGAAACAGAGATAATCAAATAAGGAAAAATGAGAGATTAGTTTTCTAGTGATGCTATTTTGAAAACTTATTGGCACATTATAATACGATATATTAGAGTTATTAATTATAAATATATAGATAATCATTAATATATATATATATATATATATATATAGTAGTAATAGATATTAAATTTATTAATTATAACGTTCTAAAATTGTTCTAAAATTCTTTCTCAAAAAAACTTTCAACACTTTTCCGATTTATAGAGGTAGTTTCTCGAGTGATCCAATATAGAGTGCTTTCATCTACGATTTTATTCACTTACCTCTCTTCAAACGATGCCTGAATGATCTTAACATTGTAGTTGGTGATCGCTAGGTCCGGATGAGCATTTAAAACGATCGTGTCACTGATATCTGTCCAAGTGACGTCGATGCTGACTCGACCGTTGAATTTGTCGTTTCCGATGAAAGGTTCAAGCTCTACGTGATAACTGATGGGCACTACTTCCGTTGGTAATCTGCGTTGATTTACTTTCGATAGGTAAACATCGTTCAGGTCTATACTGCGTTTCGCTTCAGTCTGCAAAAATGAATTTTCAATGAACTCTTACAACACTTTCGCGATCTGAACGATTTATCGTGTCAACTGTACATATTCTGGCTGTTTGTCAAAATAAAATGGAATTCACAACAGTTATTTCTTTAAATAATTTTACGTTCGCATAAATTACGACAACGATTATTTTCTCTTTGGAATTCCACAAATTACATCCGGTTATCTTATTTTATTCTTCTAGAATTTGTTGCATTTGTCGTACAATATTATTTCTCGGAAAAATGTGCGGAGAAGTTTGTTTCGTTTAAAAATGTCAAAACGAGAGTTTGAAGCTTTTGATTTGAAGTGTGTGTCGAATGAATGTAAAAGAGTCCCACCATGAGACTCTTAAATTTTAAATAATTTTAAAGTGATTTTACTTACACGGGCTTCGATATCCCGTGGAAAGATGAAGATCAGGAAAAAGCCAGCGATTGCTGCTATCCACCTCATGGTTCTCCTGCAGAGTAAAACTAGTTATTTAGTTGAATTTCAGCCTGTTGTACAAAACCAAACGAAACTGGATTACTTCATCCAGAAGTTATTTCGTTAAATATTAACTGATATTTCATATTATACCAATTAATGTTTCAATAATACTAAGAACGTTAGGACGAATGCTGGAAGGAAATTTTGATTAAATTTTAGTATTTAAAGTTTTAAATACAGTAGGATCTTAATTAACAAATAAATCGAGATTCGGCAGATGATCAAGACTAAAATTCTTTAAATTCCTCATTGAAACTACACTCTGAGGGGAAAAGTAAAATTTCGAAAATTCAAAATAAACGCAGATATTCGACAGTATTTTAAAACAGTGGAGTATTTCGTGTTTATAAATTAAGATTGCCAATTTTATTTTCGCATACCAACGTTTGTGTCTTAACGAATACAATGGTATTTTATACCTCGAAGGTTACGATAATTTTGAGAATATGATAAATAGCCGAGAGAATAGGAAATTGTTTTGTGCGCTAAATATTATAAAAAAAAGATTATATCTTTTTTCATTGTGTATTATGTGAAATTTCACATTTGAAAATACATAAAATATATAAAAATCCGCAGTTTAATAATGATATAATAATATTAAGAACATATGATAACATGTTTGGGATACATCGATATCAAAATCGTAAGGAAGGAAAAATTTTATTCTTCAAACTGTGAGGTTGGAAAGTCCGTCTTTCTAAATTCTGAAATTTCTATCAGAGATATTAAATCAAGAAAATCACTGATCTTTATAACATAATAGGGCACGTAAGCTTTTATTCATACATATAACGAGAAATTATTTAAGTCTCCAAAAATACAGCGTTTTACTATAAAATTTCTAACAAACATTATAAATTGGTCATTTTGACTACTTGGATAATTCTAGTGTTAAAAAGGCTATCTATTATATTTTATATCTTCTAAAATTTCTAACAAACATTATAAATTGGCCATTTTGACTACTTGGATAATTCTAGCGTTGAAAAGGCCATCTATTATGTTTTTATATCGTATTTTAGACTAGATTAAAGTACAAAACTTTTTTCAAACAAATTCGAAAAAGTTTGTAACGAAATAAAGGATATAAACTTTTGTTCATATATTTTACGAAAGATCATTCAAGTCTTTAAAAGTGCACCGTTGTCAGTTTACGAAAGTTACTCCGAAGCAAATTATGCATTGGTAATTTTGGCCATTTTGCTAGTTCTAATGTTTCAACTAGGTTCCAAGTGGATTGTTGTACGATTTTCTTTTCTTCATAAAGTTATAACTGGACTACGGATGTTCCATACTTGTATATTTTCAAAATAAATTGAAAAATGGACCCCATGTAGAAACCTATTTTACATATTTTACATATTATAAATATATCATAACAAGCATTGTACTTGAAGCAGTTTGTGTTCAATAAATGCATAAAAGTTTGCATCCAAGTTTTTCATGAATGCATAAAAATCCGCAATCCAGTTCTAACCAGAGCCTCCAAGACATCGGCAATTTTTCATGTTCAGTATATTTATACTTTTCGTTCGTCACCGTAACACGCAGGCCCTGTCTGTCCCACTTTATCCGTTCGTATAATTAATATCACGAGGCGTGGGTTTCTCGGGATATTCCTATAGCCAATCGATAGCCAATAATAATCGAACTACACAGTATCATTCCAGTATTTCGCGGCACCGACGCCTCTCACGTCGAAACTTACTTGGCGATCCTTATCCAACACGTCCGTACTTGCATGCGGTGGACAACGATCTAACACCGATGTGACACGCCTATTTCGAAGTATCGTCGCTTACGACCGTTTCGATCGAAGCTGTCGTTTGACCTTGATACCGCCAGCCAAGTATATCCCAAGTATTTGCGAATGCGAAAGGACCGCGTTCGGACGCGGTCGTTGGCCAACTGCCCTCCAGCTGGATCAGCCGGCTCACGGATCACGATCCACTTGAGACGAAGCGAAAGAAAACGTTGAAACGAAAAACGTTGCGTGCGTAGGTACGTGCGCGCGAAACGAAAAGGAAAAGAGGAAAAGAAGAAAGAGAAAAGGGAAGGAAAGAAATTGTAACAGAGCGCGTGGGGGATGAAAAACGTTTGAACGGACCACGTGACGGAGATAGCCCGTGGCATTCGGATTGGTGTCCGAAGCACGGATTCAAAGCGCTTAGATCCACTTAGCCGCGTAATCGGCTGGGATCGTCCATTATCCAATTCCGTCGGACAGACGTCACAAAAGGGCCTAATCACGGCCGGTAACCGTCGGTGACGGACGCGAAGCGCAACGTCAATGGCCAATCCCGAAAGGCATCAATGGAAATTGAGATGCCACAAGCTACTTTGTGAATCCTCCGGCACCTCCCGAGTCTGTCACCGATTCTCCAACTAGAAACCATTGTGTGTTCGTTTAATGTTTGAAAAGCCCGAGCAATTCAGGTCTCTTCTGGTGGTCGCCGGCGCGCGCGTTTCCGATTCGATGTCAATTGGGATTGATAGGCCTCCCCCCACGGGTTTTTGTGTGTAAGGTTTTCCTTGCGAGCGTTTGTAGGCCAGCCAGGCCACTCGCGTCGCTCGTGTCACGATTTGATGTTGCAAGGTGGAAGCGGGGAGATTCGTTAGCTCGAGAGAGAAAGAGAGAGAGAGAGAGAGAGAGACCCGTTGTCGGTTTCTTTTGATTCGATCACGTCGATCTAATTACTTCAATCTGGTTTAAGTGGCCCGCGTGCCGCATGGTATACAGATTGTTGTTTGTGTTTCGAATGTGCGATGCCACAAATAAATTACGTTCATGAATAAGGAAAGTCTGTGTGTTTGTTTTATGTTTATCAATTGTTTGTTACTCTTCCGGGCGTTCCTTGTTTTTTTAAACTCAACTTTGTTCCTTGGTATAAATCCAAATTGATGTGGTAGCAAGAGATTAATACCTACGACGGAAAGATAAATGATTGGGTTTGCAAATTCTTTTATTTTTAACGAAAAATAAGTTTAAATTTTTGGTTCAAGCTAGCGACATGCTGACTAGATGGACGAATGATAGATAACTCGGATTGAATGTGAATTAATTTTGAATTAAAGGGGATTTAATCTTCATTCAAAGCATTAGAATTTTGATATTTGCGATGATAGGTTTGTATTGTGAAATTATTTGCGCTCAAAAGCCAATCAATGTAAGTCATTTCTCATGAGAAATAATTTACGCCAAGCAAATATCCTTTTTTGTTATTAAAAATGTAAACAGTTTAGTCATTATAATACAGTAATTATTATGATATTATAACTAAAACTATTCCATGAATTGAAGATTTTCATCAAATATATTTGCACGGGGCAAGTAATTTTTAATAAAGAATGACTTATATTGTTTGGCTTATGAGTCCAATTTAATAGTCATATCAATGGTTAATCACATTCTAATTATTCAATAATTGTATACGTGAAATGATCGTTTGTGTAATTATTTGAAAACGTAACTCGTAAAGTTTAGTTATTTCACTTGATTTGTTAATTTGACAATTTATTCTTTATATTACTCTGTTATTCTGTTTATTATAGTTTATAACGAGACTAGAATGTTTGTGAAAAATTTAAGAATGTAAAAATTCACAAAATACATATCGCGTGCAAAAATAAATATATATAACTCCGAAATGCTGTAGTTACCTAGTGGTAAAATATAATATAACGCATATAATATTTAGTTTTTTTTTTTTGTATAAACATTATTTAACAGAGGAGAATTTTATTGTAAAAATCTATACGAATTTTTTTTTATTTAATACATTTATAATGTATTATATATAATACATTATATAATAATGTATGTTTATGCAAATTTCGATTTTCAATCTAAAAATATGCTTTATTTAAAATATCATTTTAAAATATTTGAATATTTCGTATATTCTTTTATATTATATTCTGTCTATTTTTGCAGTTTTAAATTTCCCATAAGCGTATGGAAGTCCACAGTCTATTTATAAATCCATTAATTAGGTAGTTTATCATTTAATTTGAAACAAAATTTTATTCAGAGAAAATATCAAAGGGTTGTGAAACGTGTATGTAGCTGTAGGCAAGATAAGAATGCATTCGATGAAAGAAGTTTGCACATTTTTCAAGATGCAAGGGAGAATACAGGTCAAAGAATATTGCATGCCAGGAGCAAGCTTACAAGATTTTAGACGACATCTTCGTTTATGGCCTGCTTTTGAAATGAATTAATATAAAATGGCAGAAGTTATCATAGATTTAGCAAATAAAATGAAATGGTACAAATAAATTCAAGAAATGGTCAAGATAAAATGGTCGAAGTAAGTCGATTGAATGTCATTGCAATTTTACTGGAAACTAAACTACTAAATGATATTAAACACTAATATCAAACTAACTAATTAAACTATACTAGAACTAAAAATATCTACCAAATGAATAATCTTCCGATAATAAACAGTTTAACATATATATATATATATAATATAATATAATATTATAATATTTAATAATATATAATATATAATATATATAATATATAATATATATTATTTAATATATTTCTCATCGGATCGATGTTGTCTATAAAAATAAAATATATATATATATATTTTTTTACAGACAACATCGATCCGATAAGAAATATATTAAAACCATTTAAGATTAAAAAAAGAGCGAGTTTGAAATCTCCGAGAGAACTTATTACTCTCAATTATATCGAACGGCTTTCGTTCGAACAGAACATTTCTAAACTTTGTCCCCAAAAACTCCCGAAAGATATTCAAATTGCTAATTCGCTGTTTCTCAAATTTTGTCAGCATGTGCGTGTAATTTCAAGTGTGAGGTGTGCTTTTTGCCGTGCGACACGGCGTAACGCGAGGAGATGAGAAACAAGAAAAGCAAGAAAGGATTGCACAGAAAGAATAGAGCGATTCCGCGGCAACGATTGAAAAAAAGTGGGGGCACAACGTGCATTCGATGTGTTGGCCAGCATTGTCGTCTTGCATTGTAGGTAGAACGACTAATTGCGTGCCACCTGTTCGAACGAGATAGGTGCGCTACCGTGGAACGCAAAAAGCTTGCCACTTACGAGAAGAATCTCTTTTCGCTGCTTGGATCTTCGTCGCGGTGTATCTATCTCCCCGTGTATCGCCACGTGACTGACACATCTCTATTTTTTTTTTTTTTTTTTTTGTACGTGTCGTCCCATCGCGCGCGATCGCACGCGTTTTCAAATCGGATAGCACCGGAAGCTGAAGTTCACATGAGTCGAGGATCCGTTTCCAGTTGGCAGGATTATGGACGCAGAAGTTGTAAGTGACATCAGTTTCCTTACGTTGTATTTCACATTGAGAGTATGTCGTACAGCATGTCGAGGATATTTATACGGAAACTTTTACGAACGGTGGAATTTAATAGATGCTCGTTCTAGGTGTTGGATTCTTATTTCATTATCATTTTATACTTGTTATTTCATACTTGTATGAACAAATGGATATTCCACGAAGGGAAGAAGTAGAACTTCAGCAGATATTTCTTTTATTGAAACTGGATATTTCGTATTTTATTGTCGCCTGTTGCGTTCAATTTTTCATTTTTCATTTTCATACAGATGTATATTTTACGAATGGAATCGAAGAAATAGAACTTTAGATATTTAATTCACATTTCAAGTTAATTTTTATTTTCCCTTTGTTAGATTAGAAATTGATATAAACTCGTGCTTTAAGAGTAGAATTAAAACGACAGAACCTCAGCAGATATTTTTTGGATATTTTATCATTGAATATTTTTTATATTTTTTATATGTTGCATTATTGTATATTATTAGCGCATTCTGAGCGTTTTAGTATTTAAAAAAAAAAGTAAACACATAAATATCCGCTGTGTAATATGTAGTTAAATCTCGTTGAAGATATATTTTAACGTTCTTTTAGTAACTTGTTTGACGATTTATAGCGTAACGATTTATAGTGAAACGTATTTATAGCGTAACTAATTGTCCAATAATTTTTTTAAATGTTTCAAAAAGTATGAAATATTTTAAAGTATAAGAGTATATTACGTAAAACGTATTATGTAACAATTATTTCCTAAATGGGAATTGTAAAGAAAGTTATAGCAATAATTAAAGAGTGGAAATAATACGGCTGTCAAAGTGTCAAAAATAGTTTTTTTTTAGATTAATCCTGCTGCAATCATTTTTGATCCACTTTCTCTAAAATTAAAAAATATCTCAAGTTTAAACAAAGTACGAAAAAATTCTCATCCATGATTCCTCGATTATGTTTCATCTTAAACTTCTTCTTAAAATATCTTCTTAAATATCTTTGTAAATCCTCTTTATTTGCAAAACTGAGTATAACATTGGAATTTAAAAAATTCGAGGGTTCGCAGCAAGATTAATATTCCAAAGACCCATTAATTAACAATAAAAAGAATTTTACATTTCAAGAGAAGATGATTAGATGGTTTACATGAAACGGTAGGAAAGATCAGTATCCTTTGATTAGAATGACCAGATTGATATAATTGAAAATTGAGAATATTGAACATACGAAATACAGACAATTGTATAAATTTTGATAATACTTCCCTCCATATTTTCTGATCTCGACCTCCGCATAAACAAGCAGAAAGTTTTTTTTCCAAAATTTACAGCGTTGTTTCAATTCCACCTTTTCAATTATTGATAATTTATTGAAACATGGAAGAATAGATGCTTCAAGTTACGGCTAGTTTTAATTCATATGCACAAGTACCTGCTTTGCAATTGTTATCGTGGTATTTATCGTTAGAATGTTTTTTTCGCTATCCATTCTCCGACAGTCATTAAATTCTATCGTCAGCTAGTTAGGAATTCAAAAATGAAACAGCGTACACGCGGAACACGTATGGAAGGAAAACATTTAAGATGATAAGTGAATGAAAGAGTTAGCAAAGGAAAACGAATAGGAAAAGTTAAGCATGTTCAATGAAGAGATAAGAATGTTTGGTAAGTGAAGTCGATAAGTTTGAGTTAAATAAATGTTAATACGTTGAGAGGTTACTCGAAACAAAATATTTAATATTTGTTCCCAAACAGGTATAAATAAACATTTATGCGATTATTAGATTTATCTGGAATTCTTTTTTGCAAATTTATTGAATTTTAATTTAACTTATTAAACATCGTATCGTAGAATCGTAGAATGAATTTTTTTCAGCTCGCTCAAGTACCAAAAACATGATAAATGTTTAAATTAAAATATTCTGCTTTGTATTTTTATCAATTTTCACGTAAATTTACATTAAATGTTAATTGAATGTTGCATTATGTATGAAACTATTAGATATAAAATAAAAATATTTTATAAAACATGTTACAAATAAATTATTAGTACATATAATATATAAAAATAAATATATTATACTATAAGTATTAATTTACAATAATGTATAATGCAATATCGCCAGATTATGAATTTATAAAGTGATTGATTTGCACAGAAACAGAATGTTTTAATTTAACTATTTATTTATATTGAAATTATCATACAATATTTTTTATTATTTTAGAATAATATGGTTTTTATATACGTATCTATAGTAGCAATTTAAATATATTCTTTTCTGTTTACTATAAAAAATAATTCAGCAGTACATACGTGCTCAAATCGTATCATACAACATATCAGAATTATCATATTATATTTCTTTGCTAACATAGTAAGTCTTACAGTGAATAGTCAGCTAAAATCGCACGGCTTCCTCAGATACGACCACTTAAACGTGTTCCTGTTGTCATGAACATTAGCAAGAATCGTGAACACCCTAGTTGCTATTTTCCACGATCGTAATTGCTTGATTGCTAGAAACGTTCGTGTCTCCGAAGCGTAACCGATGCGACGTTAGTATACGGAAATCATTGTCAAATTCCTTTTTTTTTTTTGCAAAAACTTTTAGTTTTCTCTTTGCCCAGGGGATAAACGGCGAACAAATTGTTCGTTTGTGTTTTTCCTTTCCCCCTTCCTTTTTTCTTTTTTTTTCTTTTTGAAAGTCGTGAATCAATGGGAGAGACAACATTCCACGTGGCGCGAGTTCTGTATAATTCTAAGAGGAAGCGTACGATTGTAGTTATTATGTAGTGACAGTTGCGATGATCTACGTTACACGTGTACACGACAGTAATTTTATATTATCTACCGTGGCTCACGAAAGTATTTCAACACTTGGAACTTTTATGTATGTATTATGCGTAATGTATAAAATATTTTAAAATTTCATGCTGCATAATGCAAATTTGCAAATTTCATGAAAACGTATGCAGTACACATACGTGAAAATATATATAAAGTATCCAAAGTACGATACTCGTTGTAGTTTAAAGTATGAAAGTCATCGCTATTTAGATTCTATAATATTTTTTTATACTGAAATTATTATACAATTATTATACAAATTTTTTATTATTTCAGAATAATATGGTTTTTATATACGTATCTATAGTTCAACAATTTTATATATATATATATATATATTTCTGTTTACTATAAAAAATAATTCAGCAGCACATACATTAATGGTATATATAAAAATTTAAATTTGCACGAACGGTCATCTTACAATTTAAATTGATAATTAAATTGATACTAAATTATAGATTGTTCTACTGAATATTGCATTAAATATCTTTGTAATTTCTATGTATCTTATAGGTATATAATATACATAATATCATATATCTGTAAATGGTATTTATGTATGTTCAAATGCATGTAGTGGGTAAATGTACATTAAACATCGAAGTTGTCAATATTTGATATAATCACCTCCATGATCATAATTTCTTTATCGAAAATATTCTAAAATCTGAAATAATAGTTAAAAAAAAAAATTGTAATTAAATTCTGCCTTTTCGATGAACTTTTCTTGAAAACTACGTGTGACATAAGCTATTTATTAATTAAAATCGAAGTGATACAAAATCGTATTGTATTATATGTATACTACGTCCGTCAATCACATTATATTTTGTCTGTCAATTTAGTTATTAAAATGTATACTATTATATTTTAATTTACGTTTATATTTGCCTTTTGCTTGAAAGTTATTTCTATTTCAAACAATAATATAATTCTATAATTCTAATTTATTAATTCCCATAATTTTACGAAACATTGAAGTGTTATACAATATTATCGTCAAATTGCGAATTTTTGTGGTCGATTACAGAAATTGAGTTTAAATAAAAATTTATTTCACTTGTTGAATGTCACAGTGACTGATACGTTTCAAATATTTTTCTATGTTATACATATTCCATGCATTATTGGCTTTTTCATGTAACTTCGTATAAATGTGTAAAAATCCACTGTATAATTATGGTAAAATATTGCTCGGGTTAAACAACGTTGTTGTACCACGTAGGTGAACGTGGTTCGAGTAGATTTCGAGTTTCGTTTTGTTTACACGTTGATCACGTACCATGTGACATAACAGGTAACACAATCTTGTAGCATATATTGCCGTAAAAAACTACGTCCTATTCGCATACGTAATCTTGCGAAGCACCGTAATAACCTTCGGCCACGTCGCGTGCGCTATCGTCGTTGATATATCTTTAGTTGAAATAATTCAATGTAATGAACGAGCACGAATTCCTTTTACCACGGTGTATTTTAGTTCGATCAACGATCCTAACATTAAAAGATTTTTATTTTTGTCAAAACATACGTGTAATGGATATTGTTAGATTGAAAATACGCGGATAGATATTAATTTTCATTTATCGTCTCTGTCGCTTTCTTTCCCCAGAAAGACGAAAAAAGTCAGTGATAAATAAGATAATAGAAAATTCTATTCAAATAAATTAATAATATAATATTGTATGACATTTTTATTTGTGATATATTGATTTTTATTGAGATATATTAACATGATGTAATGTTATATTAATTTTTAGTTCTTTTGTTTAAAATTATTTTTTTTTATTTAAGCAAAATATATTTATTATAAGTAATAAATATATAAGAAAAATATACTTAATTATGTAAGTAGAATAAAATATACTTAATTATATAAGTAAAATATACTTAAAATATACTTACGGTAAAGAAATACAAATTCATAGTAACAGAGTTAAAAAATACAAATTGACAAAAAAACAATAGAATAGAATAGAATTAATAATAAAACAAAATATATAAATATATAAATTAAAATGAAACGACATAATATTTTGGATAATATGAAATGATATATAAACTACGATGAATTAAATAACAAAAGTTAAAAAATATAAATCAACATGAAATAACAGTGTTTTTGTAATAATTATAAATTAATAATATAGATAAATTATTTTCAGAAGAATTATAAATTAATAGAATAGAATAAAATAGAATCAATAACAAAATGTAAATTGATATAAAAGTTAATAGGCTAGCAGAATATTAAAATATAATACAAAATGTTCAAAATAAATAAAGATAATCATAAATTTATAGAATAAAACCGAATTGACAATGAAATTAGAAAAATATAGATTAATGTTCAAATAGAACATTCAAAACAATTACAATATATATATATATATATATATATATATTAATAATTTCAAGAACTTTGTAGAATTATGAATTAAAATTTATGAGAGTAAATAACATCTGTAATTAATAAAATAAATTGTCGAAGCTAGCTAAGGAAGAGGGAGCTATTATAGCTATAATCACAGTCATGGAACTTGAGCGTTTGATTTACGATTACATTTATGGGTACTGGTAACGATTAGGACTAGGTCATATGAAACATTCACCAGTTTAGAAAACTAAAATTGCTCAATAGTTTAGCGAACAAGTGAGCTTGATGCAAATGTTAAACGCAGGGTATCAAACACTTTAGCCGTATTGCAGCGTAGGTTATATTAATCTACACTGCCACATGTCAAATTAATGTCATGTGACTAATATTGTACTAAAGTGCTCGACGTAACACATATAGGGGTTTGTTGTAAATTATGCACTTCGTGGATTCCTACTTCAATTAAGCTGTTTATATATTGTTTCTTGTTTTATTAATTACACGTATCTATACAATGTATGTATGTGTATATAATATTACATGGGACACAAACAAATTGTTAAATTACAACTAAATTATACAAAATAATATTTTATATAAACATTTTACATTTTATGTAATATAAACATATTTATAAACGTATATTTTATTTTTGTATGTGTAGGTTCATGAGTGTTATTATAGCAATTATAATATGAACAATTATAAGGCAGGATTAAATATATTAATAAGTAAGTAAGATGTATTAAAATATAATAAAATAATACATATAATATAATCCTTATCTGAAGACTATATCATATTCAATTTTAATCGTATTAAAATGTGATATTCAAGTTGTTATCATTTATACTTCACAGTTTTTAGGATATATGTATATGTAACTTGTAGTCAAACATGTAACACATGCATCGTTCACGATACTATAGAAATGAACATTGTGATATCACTTTTGATCCAGTAACATATCAATGGACTTGATTATAATTCGATTAATATATCCGGCAATTGTACCTTAAATACCGATCACGATCGATTGTAGTAAACGAGAGGATATAATAGAAGTTTTTTAGAGGTATTATATATTATATGATATTATATTTTTTTAGAAGTATTATATATTATATTATATTATATTATACTGAGTTTTATATTGATTTTTAGAACATTCTAATGCGATAAATCTGATCATAATGATCAAGATGAGCCCAAGTCGGTCATTGAATCAGGACAAACGGAATATTTTACACTTTCAGGATTTAATTAGGATTTGATCGATAAAATGCGCGAAATGAATTTCAGTTGGGAAATGTAGCTGATTCGCGATTTTTGAACGCGATCTTTGCTTGCATTCTTAGCGCGCTTTAATGTTTGAAAAATTATAGCGAGGCAGGCATTGTCGGTCTGGCGAACGATTATGCGAACGGTGAAGTTAATAGTTGGCCAGTAATGTGTAGTATATACACAGTGGACCTTGAGAAATCGTTTCCCGAGTATTTACGAGCGTGCACGTATAACAATCTGCCTGGAATGTGTGCTTACGCGTGCTCACGACACTGAACAAAATAATAGTACCTCCAATTTTCGAATCAAACGGAGAAACAGAAGTGTTTGTTTCATCAAACCGTCCTAAAGATACGAATTTGCACACCAAAATATATCTAGCTCAACGCCATCGCCAATGACCTCGTAGTCGATGACAAATGCATATTTAAAAAAAAGAAGTGTTTGTTTAATTGAATTTTCGAATATCATAAATCTATATATATATACACACAGGGTGGGTAAAAAATCGTGGAACAACCGGCCAGGGTAAAAAAATAAGATAAATTTACTATAATAAGGGTAAAAAAAATGTGATATATAATTTTTTCATCCGAAGTTTCGTTTTCGAGAAAATCGAATCTGAAGTTTATTACTTTACAAGTACTTTTGGAAATGTCCTCGTTGTTGCATACAAAATTATGCTCGACGAATTAAAGATAACTGAACGGATTATCATTTTTTAGTTCTTCAAACACTTGAAAAATTTTTTCCTTTAGTTGGTAACAGTGTTGTTAACATTTTCTTTGCACACTTCTTCTTTGGCATGTCCCCATAAGTAGAAGTCCAGTGGTGTGAGGCCCCGAAACCTTGGAGTTCAGTGTATCTTACCGTCACGACTTATCCGGCACGAATACTTTTCATTTAAGAAATTTATTGATTTAAATTTATTTCCTACAGTATCCTATCATTATCAATATTTATAAACACTAGCACACACGAGCAGAGACAACCGGTAATAGAATACACGATAAGGAAATCGCATTGCGTAATTGAATAAACTTCAGATTTTCTCGAAAACGAAGCCTTAGATGAACAAATTGTATACCACATTTTTTTTCTTTATTTTTTTACGTAGAATTACCTTCTGTCCGGTTGTACTATGTTTTCACCCACCCTGTATATAAAAGTATCATAAATCTATATATATATATATATATATATATATATATATATATATATATAGATCCTTTGCGGTCGTATTTCTGCTATAGCTAGCCACCAAAACAAAAAGTCATTCTAATCGTACATCATGCCAGGATTAGTGTTGTTAAAATGAATTTTAAGTTTGCAGTCCGGAAGCGGTTCTAGCTTTTACAGTTCTAGCTTGCCTACCTCAAAGGTTTAAAGTTTAAGCGTTGAGCTGTAAAAGCTGAAATCCTGAATGCAACAGAGATTATACAACTAATCTCATCGACTAACAACTCAAAACGATTTAGACCCTGCAACCACGTCACGCACCCTCTTTGTATATCCACGGATTTCTCCACTCTGATACGCCCTCGATGTCCATAAACACTCTTCTCTCCTTTGTTACCTCTGGCACGACGACGTTTAGATTTCTCTCAATCTCTGAGTTTTCCTGGCCCTTAGTGACTTACAGTTAACACATTGACACAACACATTGATGGCTATTGTCATCATGCTGAAATAGTAAAAGCAAATTTATCACATGCACGTACATATTTTCGATGGATAATGGATAAGAATTCGTTTTTTTGAATTTTTGTTAGTTCAGAAATGAATTGTTTTGAATTTTTGTTAGTTCAGAAATGAATTGTTTTGAATTTTTGTTAGTTCAGAAATGAATTGACACAATCAAGTTAAAATGAAATATGTATTAAAGCGTTAGATCGAAGAAGCTAAGTCTACAATTAAAATTGAATTCGCGATACTATAATAATCATGTAGAATAGCACGAGAAAAAGCAGCAAATAATCTGTTTGGATAATTGGAATGATAAAAATTTCGCAGTTACGATAAGATTTTTTTTTTATAATATACATATGAATAAGTTATGTTTATGCTACTTGACATTAACGACCTGATTTTGAGCAAAAGTAACACGGCAGAATGATAAGTGGATCTGTAGTTTTAGATATGGAAGACTCTGCTGTAATATAAAACTATAATAGAACACGTGTTAATTTTATTTCATAATGCACATTATTTTCGATCTAACTATCATAATTTTATGACGTTTCCGATCATTTATGGACAGGAGTGTATGTAAGTGTATATACGTGTACCAGAGTTGGGCATTATTCGAATAAAATTTTATTCGAAATCGTTAAATTTTTCCTCGAATAAAATTGTTATTCGTAAATAATGAATAATTTTTCTTCGAATAAAATTGTTATTCGTAAATAACGAATAATTCTTTTTTGAATAAAATCGTTATTCGTTATTTACGAATAAATTTTGACAGTATTTTATTCGTTATTCGTTATTCGTTCGAATAAAATATGCCCAACTCTGACGTACACCGCAAGAAATGAATTTCAGTGACGTCACGTCACGTTCGCATCGAATGTTATAATAACGTGAATACGACACGATTATGTACCAGAAGGGCAACGTCGTTTCAAACTGTTGTTGCTATTTCTAAACATTGGTAACCACGGATGAAAATTTTCGAACATACTATTCCTATAAATATAGGGGATATCTGGAAGAATATAAATTGCTTAATTATATAATTTAGAATTGACGAGATTAAATAATTAAATAGTTAAATAATTAACACTATAATAACCGATCCAATATTCTATATACATATGTAGTGATTTCGAAATTATCCAATAAAAGAAAAAAAAAAAAAATTAGGCTTATATTAAGGCTTCAGAGCCTTCCATTTTTGGAAAATTTGAGATTCTAAAAATTCACAGAAATATCTACATATTTAAACGTGAAATATCCGAAGTATTGAGTACTGTATATAATATTTAACAGATGAAATAAATTTCTGTTATGTGGTTAGATTCTAGAGAGAGAGAGAGAGAGAGAGAGAGAGAGAGAGAGAGAGAGAGAGAGAGAGAGAGAGAGAAGAATAAAACATTTTTCGTCCCAAGTAATCAGACGTTTGTTTTATCATTGTTAGCAATTAGGACAGTTTTGTAAATTATCTGATTAACACAACATCAAAATCGAAGCTTTTGACTGACTTATACCTCAGAAAATAATTATCCGTTCAATTTGAGAATTTTCTACAATTATTATTATCTCATTATAATTTATAATTATAATTATAATTATAATTTTTTCGACGTTTAAATTCACTTTTAAAAACAAGTGAAAACACACCTCATTCTTCGGTTATTATTTATCACGTGAAGTTAATTTTGATACAAATACAGGATATTTTATTTTAATTTCATCCGCATAATCATCTCCGTAACTATTCATCATTCGAGAAAATGTTCGAAAAAAATTTTTTTCTGTTTCGAGATCTTAACTAATAACTAATAACTAATAACTTTTCGACATAGGTTAATACTTATTTATAGAAAAAAGTGAATGTGATCTTTAAATGTCAATGTCAGACTGCCATCGTGGAATATCCTCCTCGAAGCAAAACAAATTTTATTTCATTTTTCCGAATTGTTCCGCGGATGAATTAAAATGAGACATATACTTGTGTACAAAGAAAATCACAATTGTCTAAGTCCAGATTTTTACAGCTTGACGTTTCTGAAATATCGAATAATCGTTTTAATTAATAATTACGAGATGATGTTTACGACTTGTTATTAATTATTATCATCGTTCGTTACCAAGAAATGACAGTACTTCATTTTAATACTTAATTAAGAAAGCAATAATGGTAAATACAAAACATAACGTTTCGAGAAACATTACAAGTTTGATTGACTTGACACTATGATTCTGTTTTTCATATGATCGAAAGGAAAGTATATCAATGATATTTAATCGTTTCTTTTTAAACAATTTGGTAAAGGTATCAAAAATTTCATAATTTTGCAAGCAAAATATAATTGATAAGGGAAAAGTGCATGATTTAGACGTTACTGCTTTTCGACAGAGGCGGCAGGGTTTAATTATGTTATTTGACAAAATGATGTTAGAAACTAAGCAAAGTAAACCTCTTAGTTGACAGAAAATATTAAAATTGGATTCGACTAACAGGCTTTAGACTCACTGAATGCACTTTGCCCGACGTCACGTTTGGAAATTACGCATCACGCTAACTCTCTTGTATATATTCGATTTTACATACTCAATTTGATATGATCGTAACTTGAAGGAAAAATGTAGAGACACGATATTTTAATCCTCTATGTCCGGAATTGAATTGCTCGTGACATTTTTATTAATTTTTTGCATCGTTAAATGATTTTTGTCAATAAGGGAAAAGGGAAAGAAATTTTCTAATACTTTAATAATACGTAAACTCCTATTTTCCGAATATCTGAATATATTTGAACTTACATTACTCGAATATAATGTTCACTAGTAGCAAATGAGTTTCTAGCAAACATTCTTTTTTGATAACATAAGATTCGAATATCAAGATATTTGAAAAACCATACACATAAACATAATAATAAGAGAGATTCTATTTTTTAAAGTGATGAATCAAAAAAAAAAAAAAGAGGTAATATTGTGTAATACAAGAACATATGGGAGCTCAGAAGCCAATTAGTGTAAATCACTTTTCATTAAAAAGAATTTACGCTAGGCAATTACTTCTTTATTTTCAAAATCTTCAGGAAGTTGTAACATTACAATATTATAGTTAAATTGTTCCATTATTCAATTTTGACAGTGAAAGTATGTCTGAACGGTACAAGTCATTTTTAATGGAAAATTAATTTCTAAGCCCTTCGTATAAATATTCTCATGCCATCTTGTAACAATTCACATTGAAATGATACAAGTAGACTGCGGATTTTTATGCATTTATAAGAAATTTCAAACTGTAAAATCACATCAAAAATCACACGAAATTCTACAAAGTATCTAAAGTCTATCTGCAATGTCTGCAATGAATACAAAAAAATTTTTCACTTTAGATTCTATTTTTCTATTCTTTAAATTGCATTTTCAAAAATATGAATTTGCATGAAAATCTAGATATAAAGTTATAATCTTCACAAGCACCGTCAATATATACATAAAGGATTAAATATAGAATGAAATTATTCCATTAATTTAGAACCATTCAAGAAGAAAAGAGAACTTTTCGTCTTTTAAGACCAAAAATATCAGAAATCAGAGATACCATGTCAAAAGACGAGCCTTTTTTTTTTTTTTTTAATCGCTAACAACCTCGCTTCATCAACGCGAAACAATCCGAAACATCAGCGGGTGACGACAAACTGAAACGTTCGTCGCGTTTCTTAAAGTTCTGGAAAGACGAACGCGCGATCCAGTTTGCGAAACGCGTTATAGCGCGACAAACAAAGGAAGGTGTGTTTCACCGCTTCGCGTCGACGCTGAAGAGTACGTCACGGCTCTGATAAAAACTTGAATTCCCCTTTGCAAATATTTGCCATCTCACGAAACGCGAATCCCTCGCGAGGAGTTCCGACTTTGCTTTAACACGTTCGCCCCGCTGCGTGAGTAGTCTGCGGCGCCCGGTTCAACTTTTCATCCACCACGGCGTCTCAAACTTTCATTTAATAAATCTGGCCCAGAATATTTCCATTCAATCAAGCGTTATATTACTACGTAATATTTACACGTCAAGTGGGTATACTGGTGATCTGGCTTAAGAAAATCAATTTTCTTTTTCACACTTTCTCGAAGTATATGCTTTTGAGAATGCCTATGTAAAAGGATTTGTTTGAATTCGTAAAATTAGCAGAGTTATCGATGTTTAAAGGAAACGGTGTACTGCTCGCAGCGTAAGTATGAATATTTTTTTACAACGGGTAACAAAAAACTTCAAATGTGTTTTTCTCAAAAAATATTTTATTTTATAATATTTTTAATCTTTATATTATTATTACTTTGTAATATTTTTAATTTTTATATTATTATTATTTTATAATATTTTACTTTTTGTACTGCTCGATTGACTATAAGTAAGTATAAATATTTTTGTATAACGAGTAACAGAAAGTTTTTCGTAACAGTTTTTCTAAAATCCATATTTTTTAAACTGGCTGACGCGATATCTCACGTTTTAGTTGACCGATTGACTTGAAATTTGGAGGAGATTTTCACCGGATGTACTTTTATCGCATGAATCACGGATTTTACAATCTGATGTTTTCTTGTTTTTTTTTTTTTTTTTTTTTTACCACCGAAAAGACAAAAAGGAAAATCGATATTTTAAATTCAAAATGCTGCCACTTTTTTTAATTTTCGAAATTTCGCTGTTTCCGTGGTTCATGCGATATTTATACTAATTGAGATGCATATTCTGGTTTTTTAGTTTCAAATAACCAGGTGGACCGGAATCATGTCAGCCATTCGAACCCGTTTTTAAAAACATACTTTACCCAAGGCTATAATTTCCCCAACTTTCATTAATTTCGTTAAAAAGAAAATTGTAAATACTCTTTAATTATGAATAAATCTGTATACGAAAACTGCATACCAAAATGTATCATGGTTTCCTTAGAAAAAAATTCCAAAAAAGTCGGATTACCAGAATATCCCCTTAATCGAGTGCTCACTAAAATTACCATGTGAAATTTTAATGTTGAACATGCAATAAATCAAGAATGTAATTCATCTTTAAGTATAAACCTTTTGACATATTTGTTCAACGTATTCTAATGTGCTATCCTCTTCGAACCTCTAATTATGAATTAATTGCTTCAAACGTTATCTGATTAGCTGAACTTACTCTAATACGACCAAACATTCAAGAAATTAATAAACTGTTACTTTCTTTCTTTGCCAATGATTTTTAGACTCTTAAATAAACAGAAGTTTCGTATTATCACGAAAATTATTGGTATGTGCAACATGGCAACGAGAATTTTGATGCAAATTCATGAATAATACTAAAAAGATTTACATATCGAATGTCGTAGAAAACTATATTTTAAATATTTTATTTCCCGTGCGCCGCATATCTACGTAAGCACGTAAAATTTATAAATAAAACAAACATAAAAATCCGGGGACTAACGATAATAATCCGTATGATCCACGTGACGCGAGCGAAAAATGATGAAAAATCGGTATCAGCTTTGGTGATGTGTTCAATGACGTCAACAGACACGTCACATTTTTCAGATCGAACGTGTTTATTGGATAGTCGATATCTCGATGTGAGAAAGAAGGAATCTTGATACATACATATTTATGATACAGATATTGATATTGGGGGCATATCAATGAGAAAGATATTCGATTTTGGAAGGAATATGTATACGTGCAGTGTTCAATTGCTTCGAAACAAGCTTTGTTTTTCTATTAATTAAAAATGAGAGATCCTTGATCTAAAGTGATCTAGATTCTTTTGGAAGAAGTCGTTATGAAAATCAACTAAAGAACAATGAACAGCATATTGCGTTTATGATCTCGTTATTCTACACACGTAGTATGTAGTCTTTTACTCTTACGAAATTTTTTTTTCAAAAAAAAAAAAAAAAAAAAAAAAGAATCAAATGCTTTCTTTTATCGCTTCATACTC
>NW_025110410.1:16864-49046 GCF_011392965.1 Frieseomelitta varia | reverse complement strand
TTACAAAATTTTTTTTTAAAAAAAAAAAAAAAAAAAAAAAGGTTAAATACTAACATTGTTACAGAAATATCAGTTATTGCAGAAAAGTAATTAGTCAAGACATATATTTTTTTACTCTAACGAAAATTACTGTGAGCATGATAATAGAGCTTGAAAGGAAATTGATTGTACTCTGCAAAATTATGATACTTCGGTACAGGCACAATGTCAACATGAGGCTTTCGTGAAAAATTCCTATTGTTCCTGATGAGTTATCGAACGAAGTGACCTTGAAAAAAGGCTACCTAATCTTCGTGCGTCACCATTTACTAAACTTTTCCATCCCTGGCATTGGGACACCGGCTTCACCTCCAACTCGCAGTCTAAATTCACAATTAATCAGAAACTCGACAAACAAATGCCCGTTTAGGAACGATTTAAACCAGTCAACCTCGGTGTTTCTTAATCTCGCAGATAACTATCGCCATTTTCTAACCTATTCTATTCTTGAAATCGATCTCGGTCAGGAACTCGATCGACGATTAAGTACAAACAATAATATCTAAACAGTGAATCTCGAGTTGAGTATTTTTCAAACAGATACCATCGATATTATCCGCAGTAGAATACGAAATAATTACTATAATTATTTCACGCAATTGGGGCAAGAGCAAATGCAGAATTAAAATGCAAAATATCACAATATTGTATACTTTTGTGTAGTATCTGTGTTTTTATTTAACAACCCTTTCAGTGCTTAAAATTAGAAAAAAATAAAAATTCAGAATAAAAATTAAAATTCAAATTAATTTAATTTTTAATAAAATTAGACAAAAATTAAAATTCAGAATAAAAATTCAAATTCAAATCAAATTAATTTTTAAAACTGAACGAGGCGCGTGTAAATGTGGAAATAAAACAAAATGGAGCAAGCTGAAAAAAGTAGTATTGAAAGATAAAATAAGAATTCTGTAAAATGCCATGATGTTAGATTTCTTTCGAGCCATCGTAAAGTTAATACTTTTGCACAAAACAGAAAGATTGATTTTTCGAACGTAACGTTGAATCAAATTTTAGGAAAAAAAAACTTGACTCACGCTGTTTTGCATTAAACGATTTATGTTGCAATTTTTTTTGTCATCCTCTTTGAACCTTTAACGCCAGTCAAACTAACTATATTTTAAGCATCCCCGCTTATCTGCACGATACTTGATGATGGATTAAACACTTAAAGGGTTGAAATGGGAACTTTACGGATATTTATTCAAGGCTCATTACATTTGAGACGCCTATACTAATTATAAATATGTCTCACTTCTCTTAATGAAGAGTAAAGAATACTTAATCCAAAGCCCCAGAGAGCGAAGCAGAGCATCCAAAGTCCTGGATTCTTTTTCCCCCATATTATTCAGTATAGGCGTACAATAACAATTGTTTTTGAAATGAAAAGCACTTTCCATTCACTCTATATCGCTTGGAATATTCGCGATAACCAGAAACGTCTTTCAAGCAGTCGGAATGGATCGAGTCCATTTGGACTGGGTTCAAGGGAAGAACGCGGCGAACCGAGTGAATGAACATCCCCCAGTGACTGACCGAACGAGTAGAGAGGGTTGAAAAGTGGGAGATTGGGCTCGCGTTGCGAAAAACATCGGTGACGAGCCCCCCTGCCATTGAATTTTTACACTTGCGTTTCCAGCTCGAAAACAAGATCACGATAATACAGATATATACCATTCTGTTATCTTAATCGCTTGTTTGTTTCAACGTTGGACAATATTTCCTCGCTTGCCTCGAAAAATGAGTTGAAGCACGATAAAAAAATCTACCCGTATCTCTCGTTACGTTTTAAAAAGTGTAATAAGAAAAGGGAAACCAAACCATGAAAGATTCGACAAAGTTATCCTACTTGCGGCAAAAAAAAAAAAAGAAAAAAAAAAAAAAAACTTTAAATTCCTTAACAGAGAGAAATCGTTCTCCCGACCAAAACGAATCGACTTTCCTTAGAAAAATCGATCACTGTACAGGTCCAATCCCGATTCCACTCGGAAGATGCTTTCTTTGGTGCAACCATCCCTTCTCAACTAAGTGTTGTACTATCTATCTAGTATACGTATATATGTTGTCTTCACCGAGCACACAAAAGATCTCTAAAACACTCGACTGATGAAAACTTACGTCAACAGTTAACTAATCTACTACGGATACAACAAACGAATGATTGTACAGATCAGAGAGATGCAAAGAAGGAGTGTATCTCGTACCGTGTTCACCGAGTTTCCCCATTCGAGGACCGATCGAAGCTCAACTCGAAACCGGACTCGAGCACTGCCGAGAGCTCGAACACGACTGAAACGTTCCGAGTCCTTGCATTTCCCGATCCCTTCCATCCACTGATGCGACGCGCGGCGATGCTAGGCGCCGGGACGAGGGGTGGGAGACAGCTCGAGAACCGGAGGAGCGTCCAGCCGTGCAAGCCCTGTCACCCGGAAATCACAAACAAAGAAGAAGCGACGAGGAAACTCTGGAGGAATAACGCTCTCCCCTCTGCGTCTTTGTTTAAACAATCGGCAATGGCGTTTTATTATTTATGAAATTATTATTTTATTATTATTATTATTATTATTATATATATAATAGTATTATTATACTATATACTATATTATATATTACAAAATTATTATTTTAATATTATATATATATAACATTATTATTATATTATAAATTATATATTACGAAATTATTATTTTATTACTATTATTATTATATATAATATATATATAATATTATTATTATATATTACGAAATTATTATTATTATTATTATTATTATTATTATTATTATTATTATTATATAATATATATATTATTATTATACTACATATTATATTATNATTATATATTACGAAATTATTATTTTATTATTATTATTATATATAATATTATTACTATGGTATATATTATATTATATATTACGAAATTATTATTTTATTATTATTATTATTATTATTATTATTATTATATATAATATATATATAATATTATTATACTATATATTATACTATATATTATTTTATTTTATTATTTTATTACTATTATTATTATTATATTACTATTATTATACGAAATTATTATTTTATTACTATTATTATTGTATATAATATATATAATATTATTATATTATATATTATATATATATTATATTATATATTATATATATATATTATATTATATATTACGAAATTACTATTATTATATTTATTTATTTACGAAACGACTAGATTAGCGCAATTGGAATTATTCCGTTCTCTTTTCGAGTTCGAACGATTTTGGTCTGCATTCGTTTGGCGCGAAAGTGCACCGTTTTTGAAAAAGTTGTTCTTCCTTGTGAGCTTTGTTTCTTCTTTTTTTTCTTTTCTTTAGCGGATATATGTAGAATTATTGCAATTATTGCAATTATTGTAGTTACAATTTTGAAAAAAGAACAAACAACTTCTCGATTTCGAGAAGAGAAGAGCGTATGCCGTGATTAATGGCATGTTTGCTTCAAGGCCTGAGTTTCAGTCATTTTTTTCTTTTTTTAAACAGAGCTACTTATTTTTGGAAATACGACGACGTTTACAACAATCTGACCTTCTTACACTCGCTGTTGTAAACATTTCTTTAACATGCTTCATAAGCGATTAATCTGTTTCTTACGTTTATAAACCTGCCGACATCTGTTTCTTTTCTTCTATAGATTTCTAAAACTAGATACGTAATTTCATTTATAAACATCATAAAAACTGCCGTGATCGCGATATGCAGAATTTCCATGCGTTTACACTATATACAAGAAATGCATTTAAGGTTACTAAGTATTTAGGTTAAATCAAGATTGACTTTGAACCACTCTTAGAGATCGAGTTCGGTGCTGACTCTGAAACATGAAAATAGGTCACGGTTCGGTTTGGAAAATACTTGGACAGGATTAAATGTGACTTGCGTTGAGTTTCGTCCATTAAACGAAGCGGTAGAATGAAATTTGCGTAAGTGAAACTAGACTCTCGACTTTTTACTAGACGAGTCCAACTTAGCATTTTATTTATCATTCTCATTCTGATTCCTAGCAAGATGAATGTTTTCTATGTGAAACGAGATTGACGCATTAAAAGCTTAAATATCAGAGATAAAGAAAAATATATATTGTTTCGTGACAACTTTACTGAACACAAAATATACGAGGTATTCTTCTTTTTTATTTTTATCTGAATAGTTTTAGAAGGAACAGTATTACAAATGACAAAACATTTCTTCTTTCAAATTTTTTTCTTGTTACTGGTTTTTTTTTACCAGTTAGCATGTTGCAACAGCACGTGTTAAGATACATTTAAATGATTTTGGAATAATTTCAAATATTGAAAGATAACGAAATTCTAAAACAATGTACGCGAGAATAACGTGAACTTTATTTTCTATGTTACAAATTGTCAAAGTGATATTTTTATCCTCGATAATATTCTAAGCATAATGTTTGAAATCTTATTAAATCTGTTAAAAATAAAGAAGATATTTAAATGTCCGGTGGCTCTTAGTTGGAACGGCGTGTAATATCGAAATAAATCTAGTCAAACGATATTCAACTCTTTCTAAAGTTCTCACTTCTTCAATATTACGTTTGTATTATAATGCAGCAAATTTTATAAATATTTTTTACACATATAGTAGAACTACATTTATTAGAACCAAATATTAGTCGATACTCGATTCAATGAATTCTTGTTAGTTGAATCCACTTATTTGAATATGAATTCTTGTTATACGAACGAAAAATCATTGGTAGAGGGGAGAATCAATGGATTCCTATTATATGAACTCTATTTGTCCCCGGCAAGTTCATATAAAAGAAGTTCTACTGAAAGAAAAGAATAGAAATAAGAGTTCCTTTTTTCGAAAAATGTTGCAACGTTTATAGGATAATTAAAAAAATTGTGGCATGTTAAGAAACTAGAGTAAAAAAAAGCTGTTTCATTTTTAAAGATTCAGTGAATCTTTAATGTGTCAATTTTTCTAGCTTTTCAAGACATAGCATTTTTAAAACAATATTTAAAACTAAAACCAACAGAGTAGTGTAAATGGCCAATTCATAATTTTACAATTTATGCATTTTTAAATTTATAATACATATTACGATATGAAAAAAATATTATTATCACTATTAAATATATATATATAAAAGTTTGTATTTTTTATTGTATCATAAACTATAACTATTTCTTGCACTCTTATTTCTCTGACACAAATTTTATATTTTAATCGTCCTGAAATTTTAATAACTAATAAATATTAATTCGTGCTGAAATTTTTGTTTTCTTATAAAACAAAAATTTTAATTCCACACAAAGAATATAATCTCCTACAATCCAAAAAACGGAATTTATGACAGTCAACGCGCCAAATTATTATTAAAGTTTCTCTCTTTACCAACGAAAATCTTTCCATTCTATTCGCTCCGTCAATCGAAAACCTAAGCCATGTATTCAGCACCATGTATTCGTGTCTTGCACGTCGCGAGAGATATTCACGAAAGACGGAAGATCGAAAAGCTCTGTAACGAAAATGAAGCAAGAGACTGGGCGTGGTGCTCGACTTGTTGGCTTTTCTGACGCGGCTAGCACAGACTCTGAAGACACAAGCCGATAGGCGTGAACTTGGAAATAAGATAAAACTAACGGATTAGGTCAGGATTGAATCTAAACAAAATCTGGGTCACGTTTGGATCAAGTTACGGGGTCTGGGTTAAATCTGGGTTAGCATTGACGCGCGACTAGCTACCACCTTGGTGGCTAGATAAGGGCGCAACGACGACGACGCCGCTTATGTAAGGATTAGTCTCGATTAGACCGGAGCAAAGGGCGCGGAAACGATCGGAGGATATTGCGATGATGGATGAAAGAAACTAGGGTAGGAATTGCTCGCTGATGCGGCAACGATGCACGCTCTTTTTATTCGACGTCCTTTTGAGTCGCTTCCGACGATTTCTTTGGGGGAGAAAATTTTCCACGAGTGGCGCAATCGGGCCCTCGATAGCTACGACAAATTTATGGAAAATGGCATTCAATTGGTAACCTTTGTAGCGTAGTAAAGATCGATTGCTGGTACCTTCGATACGAGACCGTACATGTGTATAATACCATGTACTTTAGTTTCTAACGAAACTTCGAGCGATTGCGGCTTAGATCGAATGTACATACATAGATCGGCTGGTTTCACGTTGAACAGTTTAGTTCAGTGTAGTTTTATCCAGTATAGTATATCGAGAAAATCGAGAAATTTACCTCGTCAAGAGGAAACAATTTATTTACATGTATTTAATTCATGTATGATGTGTATAATACATTAGTTTCTAACAAAACTTCGAGCGATTGCAGCTTAGATCGAATATTCCATATAGATCGGCTTGTTTAGTTCAGTGTAGTATCGAGAAAATCGAGAAATTTACCTCGTCAAATGGAAATAATTTATTTACATGTATTTAATTCTAACGAAGGTCACAGTTAATGAGAAACCTGCTACTGTTCTTCCTTCTATACATAAATATAGAATATTTCAACCGAGTAATAAGAAAAAAAAAAAAACCGTGATTTCTCTTAAAATATCGTGAACTTTTTAATTTATAAGAAATTAAAATTCGAGTCATCGTTGATCTATTAAAGAAAAAAAAGATGTTAATTGAAATATTTTAAAATTTTACTGTACTACATTACTATACACTCTGGTAGATGTTTTAGGCAAAAATCTGGTCAAACTAGGGAGGAAATAGCTTGAGAAAAAGGGCAAAAAGGAAGGAGAGGAGGGAGGGGGATCGTTCGCAAACCTCTTCTCTTAAATACTTCCGCGATTAAGTAACAAAATCTCCGCCCAAATAACAGACGTCCGCACAATACCAGCTTAGCTCCGAAACAGTTGCGTCCAGAGGCGCTTCGATCCGCTTCAATCCGGCACAATTATATCGAAGCAACGATCACGTTCGAGTGGAATTACGACGCGGACTATTATCGTTATTCTAACCTACGGATTTACCGCTCAGCCTGCATACGCGTCGTTCCCCTTTGCACGATAACAGCGGCGGCACACGGGGGTCGAAATTGAAGGAGGAAGAGGAGCGGCGAAGCGCTCGGGCGTACTAGGAATGACGAACAAATATCTACGACAAGAGACAAAGCTACGTGGAACGCGTTATATTGCAGCAACGAACGGGACAGTGAACGACTGCCGAAGCAACGAGGCACGATAGGTAAATATGAAGATGGAGAACACGGTTACAAAAAGATCTCCGAAGCGTCGACGCGGCTACTGAAATTGATTGAAACTTCTATTATCTGGACTAACGTACATACATGACGTGTGAGATTGTAGTCACTTTTAATTATTTCTTCTTTTTTTTTTTTTTTTTTTCTTTCGGTGACTTCTGGCATTTAACTAGATAATTTTTGGTGATTCGTTCAATCGGATTGAGGATTTGGATAATTACGGTTCTTCTAACTATTTTACATTGTGACTATTGATATTTGGAAAGATTTTTTTTTATCAGTTTTCTGTTTTCCTGTAACTTATTTTTTTTTTGATATTTCTCAATGTCTTGATGGCTTTGTTAGTCCAGGATCAACTTTATATGTGCGGACGTTGTCTTTTTATTTCAAATACGTACAAGCGTGTATCTCAGATACGACGTAAATTCTAAATTCGAACTTAATCGCAGAACAACAAGCTGTCTTATTTTCTGGTTGACAGATTGTAGACAGTCCAAAACGATAGCTAAATATTTTAAACATTATTAAAATTCTTTTGCTACTCTTCTCTGGATGTCCTAAGAAAAAACGATTTTTATATTTTTAGCTAAAGAAAAGAAATTAGAACAAACAATTATTTTGAATTGCGTATAGAAAAGGTTTTTATTCAGTATGATTTGTAATATATTCTCAATCGTTACACATAGCTTTTAGCGAATAGAAAGTATAATTGGTTTCGTTTTAAAACAATTACACAAATTTTTATGAATTCATTATTCATTTGATAAATAACAAAAAAAAAATCGTAGAACTCCATTTATACGATCTCTATTAATTTGAACCAAATTTTAATTAATAATAAGCCGTTGCTAATTGTCTGAATCTGAACTATTATATGAACGAAAATATTCAACGAGTGGAGGAGAGAACTGCTATTATACGAATTTCAATTATACATTTGTATTCTGACAAATTTGTAATATAAGCGGAGTTTCATTGTGATTCCATGAAACGATGAAAATATAAAAACGAAACATTTCCCTTTTTCTGTTATTTCGAAAACTATGTCACAGATTAAGAAGCTGTAAAAACGCTCGACATTCTCGATATCTTCTACATTCTATATCTACATTTGCAGACACGATTAAAATTCGACAGAGTCGCTGACAACCCCACAATGTCGTTTTAGGATTAAACACCAGTCGCACAATTTTCCCACACCTCTGGCAAACCGTAAATTCCCCATTGGACTACTTTCTCTCAAAGGAGAGAACAATTCCGCGAGTCGAAACAGCCGCCAGGAACGACGTTAGATCTATTTGCATTTGCCCCGGCGAAACTGTCGTAGGAGTAAATGTCGTTGCGACGACGAACGACATGAAAACGACAAAATAATAGCGGCCCTTCGATGTCGGGTATAATAATCAACACGGTCGAGCGAATCTTCCGCCAGTAATTTGCATGCATCCTCCAGATCTGACATCCTTGCTATTCCGTATAATTCGTACGAAGAAAGCAAAGTATTTTATCGACAATCAAATCCAAGTTGATTTACAAATAATTTCTTTCTTCCGATAATGGCGATGAAACGTGAAGAGGAACGCTTGAGAAGCGAGATTGGCGAAGGAAACTGAACAGAAGTACGTTTGCAAGTAATGCTCTATAATTAGCCCTTGTGCGGAATTTATATAGAGTTACAAATGAGTAATTTGGATCAAACTGACTCAACATCATTTGCAGAAAATGGTATGAAGAATGAAAATTCAGTTGTTACAATTTATTACTTTGATTATCTTTTAGGCACGTGCGATGTAATTTTTTAAATATTTACTATATATTTGTGAACACGAAAAAAATTTCAATTTAAGTAATAATAAAATTTTAATAGTACAAATGAAATAATAATAATAAAAGTTTATTGTTAACCTTGTTTTGAATCGTATGGGCCCAATTTCCATACAAGAGTTCGCTTCACAGAGAAATATTAATGCATGGAGAAATATTAAACTCGAGTAGTTCGTTAATTAGATTCCTAATCATGACTTTCAAATAATCACACGATGAATGCTACGAATGTTTTAGTTTAATCTTTGTATCCATGTTTCTTCATATTCAAGATTATATAATTCCTTGGTATTTATTATTTTCAAATATATTTTTCAACGATAAAATGATACTTTGTAATTGAACATCGCGAGGCTGGAAAAATTACAAATAAGATTTTCTATAAACCGCAGATATTGTCTTTAATAGCGCGTCCACATTGAGTTATATATTGAGTTATAGTTCGTAAACTATTAGTATACTGATCATGATTAACGTTAATCGTAATATATATGTATTACGATATAGGGTGATTTGGAACATGTGGGAAATATGGGAGGAGCTTGTTACAGCTTACTTTGTACTGTAATATTTGCTTATATATTTGTAGAAAAATTGTTCGAAGTAACCATCGAACGAAGTATTTCAACAATGTAAATTGAGTTAAACTACAGTGTTTAAACGAGCCCATAAAAATAATAGAGGAGAGGATTCAAGTCTTTTTGATTGAACTGGCCAGGAAAATGTCAAAAATTCAAAATAACCTTCGCTGAACGCAACTTGTACACAAATTGCTCCGTTCACAATACAGTATTTATATATATATCATTAAAATCCAATTTTGAACAATTGTTACGACACGTTGTAAAATCATAAACTTTTCCTCTTATTTCGTTAAATCAGCGCTTGCAATACTATAACTTCCCATTCTCGTATTCTGAAACACCCTGTACATGTATACACGCGTTTGACAATCGACCGGTACATCAGCAATTTAGTCACGAACGTATCGAGATCGATTTTATGGAGCTGCGAATGCATATGCATGTATGCAATATGCCAAGATACGCACATGTCGCTTGCAAGAAACCTCAAACGTTGTACCTCGATCGTTGGATCGACCGGTGTCAGTCTTTTCACTAGCAGGTTTTAACCAAAACAGAAAAAAAAAAAAAAAATTGCACGAATAAGACGATTTTTACATCTCAATGACCATGACGTACGTACGTATGTACATATCGAATGATCTCGAAGTTAAGAAAATAGCGAGCAGCAATTCGCGCGGTGAGAACGCGCGCGTTCACGCTCCGCGGGGTTCCGCAAAGCGCGAAGAAAATTGAGATGCGCGAATATATATAGGGCTAGGGCGAGGGGCGCGGTGCAGAGTGGCGGAGTGGGGGGTAACGCAGAGTGGGGGAGGGCGGCAATGCGGCGGTAGTTGCGCCGCGGACCATCGCGTGTCGGATCAGCTGTGAGCTGGCAACTCGAGTCAGCTGACTGGCCGCGGCCCCTCCGCTGCGACAATCGATATCCCCCGCATTCACTCCACAACCCGCTACGTAGCTGGCGTTTCCTCCTTTCGGGAGGTACACACTTCCCTTCACTCCCCTGCCCTTGTTCTTGAATCTTCTTGCGAATCAGCTTATCATCGCCCACTGGTTCGAGCCGGAGACAAGAAGTTTCACGCGTGTGCAAAATTCCTTAACAGTAGAACTACCGACGGCCAAAGTATATTTGCGCAAGATACAAGAAGAAATTAACAATACGATCAAGAATCTTCCATTGATGTATTTCATTAAAAATCATTCGATTAAAAATCATTCTAAAAAAAAAATACTCGCTGTTTATAAATGTATAAAGTTGCCATAGGAAATTACAAATTGGTCATTCTGACCACTTTGGTGACAGTTCTAGTGTCAATCTTTCCGAAGGGAAACGGTGCCGGAGGTGATCATGGATATATACATGGTTTATACGAGCTTTGGAAGATTGACATTGCATTGTGGAAAATTGTACGTAAGAAAAGTTTGGTAAAGTAGGAAAGGGGTAGCATGTAATGGAACTTCGATAAAGAAGGTGTCGTTGTTAAACACGTCGATATCGTGGCAAGGAAAGCAGAGAGTCCGCCCTTAAACTCTTGCGCTAGTGACTGGTTGGCGCGGACCATAACGAGTGACCAAACCGTATACAATAATTCGCCTTCTTTTTTGAATTCATCGGTATATCACTGGATAGACATTACTAAGAAGTAGATTTATAGAAATTTATAGAAATTAAGTAAATTTATAGAAATTATAAACTATATAAATTTATAAACTATAATAAATTTATTATTTGTTTTGCCTGGGTTACGTTCCAATATAAAAACTGAGTAAATAATCAAAACTGGTTACATTTCAATATAAAAACCGAGCAAACTAACTAAAAAAATACTTAAAAACTGAGAAAATATTGCAATTTTGGGCCAAATATTCTCGACGTGCGTGGCACGTTATTCCAGCGCAAGAGGAAGTTAATATTATAACATTTCCCCTCCGCTTTGATCCGGCTCAGGTTATCAAAGAACTGCCGTTTAAAGCACGGATGTGAAACCTCGTTTTTGCCCGACCCTTGCCCTTCTGAAACTGCGAGCAAGGGCGGAAAGTAGACCGTGACCTTGGCTTGCCTACGTCCTTCCGGCTTACCCACTCCGGGTCACGCGGACTCACCTCGAAGACGTTGGTAACGATTTCATTCAGTCTAGGGAACACGGCGAAAACGCAATGCGAACGCTCGCGAAAGCTTTTCAAGTGTCGTTTCATCGTGAGTAGACTCGTTAGCGATCGAGTGACGGGGACAAATATGAGAACCTTCGATTTTCCCTCCCGTTGCCTCGAGTGATCGGAAGCGATCGGGCCGAGATTTTCACGCGTGGATAACTGGTTGTGGGAAACGTTCGGTGAATGGGTAATCTCGATTGTTAGAAAGGAGAGCCTGAGAAAAACTGGCACGAGTATTTTGCCCTTCTTTTTCTGAATAAGACGGAACGCGATACATGACAACTGCATTCAGTGAATACTATTCACCTACGACAGGAGATTTTGTTATTAACAAGCGATAATGATGATAATTAAACCATAGATTTTTTATTGCATCTATAGGAATTTTGAAAACGCTAAGAATGCGTGTAATTGTAAAAACAATTTTCTCTTCAAGTTTCACTTGCACGAAATGATAATTTTCTAACGATAATTTAATTTTACTTTAGTTCATTTGAAAAGTATTATAACTGATTCTCATTTCTTACTTTGATCTGTCAATTGGAAAGCAAAAAGAGAGAAATCTTCTCACTACAGGAAAATGGGTGACGAGAAATAATTGCTCTGTAATTTTATATTTATTGATCTTGTATCTTAAAAATGTATCACTATCTGTTTAGCAAAATATGTTAAAATAAACTTGTAAAATTTAATAGTAAATGTACAAGAAAATAATTTTGAAAACATTAAAAAAAATTTATGAATATTCAAATAGATATCTCAAGATTGAGAATAATTATTAAGAATTGAGAATTGTTATTTATTTGCTGACGTTTAAAACACCTAAGAGAATAAGATGATGACTGTGAGAGTCAGAAATATGGCCAGTAAATGTAATAAATTCACTGCAACATGTTATATTAAACAGAATTCAAGCATTTCTTTTGTTTTTAGTAACATGAAACTTTTGCAAAGTAAACAGTTGTTTTGTTTAATACTACACAGAATTAATAGATTGATTATTGGAAAAAAGAAATGAAACTTATATTGAAAGGAAGAAAAATTTAATTGATTGTGCAATGTAAGAATTTCTTTAGAAAAGGCGTCTAAGTTTCTCAGAATAAGCATAATGCTCGCCAGACATTAAATAAAATAAACGATATAATGTTTCTTCCTAAGATACTCTACAGAGAACTATATTTAGCTCGGAGCGTTAAAACTTCTCATTCTATTGGGTTTATTTCGCTTTGCAGAAGTAATTAGTCAAAATGTTCCGTGTCCTTTCTCTTTGTACTTGGTATTTTGACGTAGAAAAATGAAGATCCTTCGCAGAAATGTACAGAACGTACGGAATAGAATTAATTACGGCTAATTAAAGAAGGAGACCTTGTAGAAAATGTCCATACCTTTTAATTCCCCAGTAGTACAACCATCTCATAAAAGTATCGTTCAAGCAAGCGTTTATTTTTTTCAAATGAGAAAAAGTACATAAAGCTACTCGTCGTATACTTTAATTAGGTACTAACTTTGTGTACGTTAAAGAATAAAATGAAGCGCGATGTAACGAACAACATTGGCAAAGTTAAATTAAACATTCCCGCAATCGGAACAAGCTCGAACTTGGAATTTGTCATATTTTTTTTTCTTTTTTCGCAATCGATTGCAAAAAAACAGCTTCAGTTTTGAGAAGAATCCTTAATTAGATTTCACGTTCTTTTTTTATGCTCTCTAAATTTCATTGTTCTGTCTACGAAACATCGACAGAACTGACAGTTCAGTAAGTCAGTGTGAATAAATTTATCGTAGTAATTTGGATAGTACACAATAAACTGTGTTCAGACCGAGATATTTTCATAGTTTTCTTTTTCTTTAATTATATCGTTTTTATACTGTATATTTTCTTCAAATATCACGTGAATATTAAACGAATAATATAGAATAATGTTAAGAAAATATTCTCCATTTTATCATTTTCAAGCAGCAAGGACCTCAGAGATTTATATAGTTAAAATTCATTTATATAATTAAAATTATTATTTATATAATTTCATTTATATAATTAAAATACGTTAATACATCACAAGTTTCATTTTTACTCTCATTTGAAAATGTTTTTTCTCAAAACTTTTGACTATTTGTCATCGTGTCCAACAGTACAATTATACTTATAATACCATCTGTTAGTTCAAACTTAAGTATTTATCTCCTTGTATTTTTTTACAGTTTTATAAAACGACGCGATTTTATGCTACCAACTACAGCTCATGTAAATATAACACACAACACTGTGTCAGGAGTTGCCAATACGTTAATTTGACTCAAGTCTAATCCAAGCGATAGTCATCCATGACCCCAGTACGATACCAGCTGAGAGTTTATACAATATCGTATCTCCACGTGACGTTTCATTATACTTAACTCGTGTTACGGGATGTAGCGCGCTTCTTATCGGTTAACACTTTGCAGAAATGATCGGTATCGCAATCCCACCGTTTATCGTTAAACAAACGGCCAACCAATACATGGCCAGGGACACCATATGGCGAGACACAGTTTTCAAAACTTCGCGAAGTTTTCATCACTTCAATTACCTGAACTGGCTGCTTCGTTTACAACGTAATCGTTTGCTCGCTTACCTGAATTTTAAGCGCCGAGGAAGACGCTCGATTAACGATGACGTGCGAGCGCCCAAAACCGATAATAAAATTTCTGAAAACCTGTTTAGGGTATATTGCATCGATGAGATTTCAGCCATGCGAGGTTCATGCGAGACATTAAAGGAAAAGACGAAACGAAAAAGCGAAACGTAGCGCCAGAATCGATTAATTTTAACTACCGTTTGTTTCTTATTTCTTTTCGATTGCAGCATTAATTGGAGTGGTCCAAGTTTCCCGAAACGAAGTCGCAGGAAAGTGAAAACAATTTATCGGAATGCCTCACCGAGGACTGTTTAATTCGAACGAACTGTGACACTAGAATCGCCGAGGGAGGCGAATCGTAAACCATTTACGATTTAATTAATTTCAGGCTCGACAGTGATGGAGGTGATCTTTCGGAAGAATTCTTCCTACGTCGCTTGATGGGCGATTCTTTGATATACACATTCGACGCAATAGAAATTTCCGATAGTGGCAAGATACCATGAAATTTGGGAACGGCATAAAAGATAAAAAAAAGTTCATCTAGTTGAATTGACCGCGATTAAAGGAAGGCAGGGTAAATTTTCTTTGAGATAAAAATAAAAAATAACTATTTGAAACGATAGATCGTTTCCATTAATTTATAAAAATAATGTAGGGAAAGTAGCTTTGTTCTGGGACTAAATCAAATAAATTAGTTAAATAATCTTTCATTTGTTGAAATTAAATAACAAATAAACTCAATATTCATAGATAATTCGATGATCTTGAGCTCCCAACCTTCATTAAAAAAAAAATCAGCTGAACAAAATGTCCATTTTATTGGTCCTCATGTATGTACCAGTGATGAGATACTTTTGGTCTAATTTTTATCGATTTTGACTGGTTTTTGATTGAAAATCATCGAATTTTCGAAATATCGAAAGTTACGGAATTTGAAGTCAAAAAACTTGATATGTAAAAAAAAAAGTAGGAAAGTATGTAGATTGTAACAAAAAGTATAAGTAATTTTATAAAAAAAGAGTGTTAATCTTTACATTTTTGAAAAAGATTCAGAGAAGACTTATACATCCATGGAGATAATGCAGCATTTGAAACCACTTAATTTTAATATATCATATGCATCTAACTTCATCACCTCAAATATCTCCGTTGTTTCTGGAGATATGAAAAAATTTTTTTAACAACGAGAAGGAAACAATAGTACAGTAATAATAATTTTTTTTTTGTAAATATAAAAATTTCGAAGATGTCAAAGTCATCTTCATTATTTAAATATTTTTTTTATTAATTTTGAATCAATCGTTAATCGATACAACTCAACGTATATCAATCTATGTAATCAAAAAATCTTTAGTTTAGTAAGAGATATTTGAATCTTAGTTCTATAAAATCTATCGTATGAAAGACAAAGAAAGACAGGGACAGTATGCACACAATATCTTTGTCTTTCGTGCATAAAATATATTAAAGCTAAACTAATAATTTTTCGATACACATAGATCAATATTTTTTTTTATGAAGAATATCAAGCTGTATCGATTAATGAATCAAAACCTTCCCACCTACAAAAAAAAAAAAAAAAAAAAAAAAAAAAAATCATTTCTGTCGTGTTATGGCCCACTCTGCGCTGAATAGCATTCGTCGACAAAATGTTTTCATGCCTCCGAAAACAACGGAAATATTTGAGATGATCCACACCAGGGAACAAATTATCTTTCATTCAGTGCGTAATCACGAACAGTTAAGAACCCCTAGCTCGAGCATAAATCACTCTGACGCACGTATAATTCTCCTCCTTCCTATAAGCCTCGCCACCTTCGAATAAAAAAAGGAACGAGTACGATGACCGTGCATGGAAGGCGAAAACAAGCAGCGCTTTTAACTACGTAATTATCCGGACAATCGGGCGCTTCCTGGTGCGCGCGAGGGCCACGAAGACGAGGAGGAACGGTTGCGCGCCGATTGGCGCCAGTAGCCTCCGGCGTTGTTCACTTCCACAGGATTACGAGAAGGATGCGATCGATGGACGAAAACGGCGCCCGAGAGGCGGCCGTGCACGTCGTCCGGTCGCTTGCTTCTCACCATCAACTTTTCCTACGTTTGTTTACCAGAGCTCTTCCTTCGATGTTCGTGGCCCCAGCGGCCATTAACTGTCCCTGCGCCATTTTCCGGTATAAAACCAGAAACTCCTCATTTCTTGGCCATAAGTCGTTGTATTATATCAACGGGTGCTTTCCAAAGTAGGCGATACCGCCCCCTGGTGGACGTTGAAACGATTCGAGAAGAGAAAAAAATAAAGGAACAGAAGAAATTTTGAAAAACCAGTTTCATCTTTTCGAGTACTAATACAAAAGAATCTCGACAATTACAAGAACCGAGCTAACAATAAACGAGGAATTGAAGTTGAAATTTTGACCGCAAAAGCAGAGATATCTACGCCAGAGTGCAAAAGTTTTTTAATTGCTTTTCCTTCGTCACATTTAGTGGATCGAAGCGGTCATAAATCTATTAACTGGCTGTAAATAATTAATCGCGGTGATCTAAGAATGCCGCTGACAAAGATAAATCCGAATGTTGACAAATTGACACCAGGCTCATCTTTCTCATTATTTTTAACTCTAGAATTATTTTAGTTGTTCGCGATTTTTATTTTAATATTATCCTTCGTTATTGTTGTAATTTTCTGCGTAGCGCGAGTGTTATTATTTTGCTGTGTCTTATTTGCAACAATATCTTTTCTTACTACCTACGTTCTGGAGAATAGATACATAAAACAATGCAAATTTGTCACTGCATTTTTCCGTTTGTCCATTTAAAAAAGATAGACTTTCAGTAACTTTTTATTTGAAAATGGGACGGTAAGGCAAATAAATTTGGCAACTCTGCGTTATACGATCAATTTATACTGAAACTATGAAACCATGATAGATGCTGCGCAGAATGTTCCACGTAACTGTAATTGTTCTGATAACTTTAAAAGTAGTCGTTTTAACGAAAATTAATTTAGAACGAGCACCGAATTTGCATACATATTGTCTGCAAGTATCGTTATAAGCGAAAATCGATCAACCCTGAGATTTCAAAAAATACAAACCTAGTTGATCCAATATCTCTTCTATATCTATCCAGTCTACATCAATATATAAACATGTTAGTGTAATATATGCGATATGACATCGACCTTCATTCTTTCAAATAATATAAATTTCAAAAAATATAAACCTAGTTGATCCAATATCTCTTCTATATCTATTCAGTCTACATCAATATATAAACATGTTAGTGTAATATATGCGATATGACATCGACCTTCATTCTTTCAAATAATATAAATTTCAAAAAATATAAACCTAGTTGATCCAATATATTTTCTACACCTATTCAGTCTACATAGATATATAAACATGTTGGTATAACATATGCGATATGACATCAACCTTTATCCTTTCAAATAATATAAATTTCAAAAAATATAAAATATAAACCTAATTGATCCAATATTTCTTCTATACCTATTCAGTCTACAATGATATATAAACATGTTAGTGTAACATATGCAATATGAGATCAACCTTCATCCTTTCAAATAATACAATTTTCAAAAAATATAAACCTAGTTGATCCAATATTTCTTCTATATCTATTCAGTCTACATTGATATATAAACATGTTAGTGCAACATATGCGATATGACATCGACCTTCATCCTTTCAAATAATATAAATTTAAAAAAATATAAACCTAGTTGATCCAATATTTCTTCTATATCTATTCAGTCTACATTGATATATAAATATGTTAGTGTAACATATGCGATCGATCTTCATTCATTTCAACAGATTTTAATAAATATTAAACTCAAAATGATCCCAAATTACAAACATTAATTGCGACAACATCCTTAATGATTAATTGCTGCACAGAGAATTACGTACAGATACGCGTGTTTATCGCATTGATTTATGGACAAGAATGTACAGAGATGGATATATATGCGGTTCGATAAACATGGTGAGAAGTACATACATAAAGGTGCAATGCGGATGGTGGAGCTGGATGTGCAGTTGGAATTCCGTAGGGTGAGTTGTTTATATAGGGCAAGATGCGTCAATGGGGTTACAGAGGGAACAAGCGATCGAGTTCTTGGAGAAATTGCGAGGAATAAAGCGGGGAATAAAGGAGAGGGAAGTAAGAATGGGAAACGTGATAGGCGATAGAGATGTTTTGATATGCGAACGAGGAATCAGGGCGCAAAGGGCAGAAATTAAGGGAGAAAAATAAACAGTGGCGGTGGAAAAGGAAGCACGATGTGAAAATAAGTCATCGTGCACGATTTCTGCGGGGAATAAAGGGTGCATACGTAATGCGCTTACTTAACCTCTTTATTCCGGTGGTCTCCTCCGAAAAATCGTTGCGCACATAACACGGCTGAATGAAACGTGCGTTCTATGCAGATATTTTGTTAATTTGATTATTAAGTTATTTATTTATACGCGAATAAATCGAAGATGTAATATACACGAGAATATATAAACAAGAGTCGGAATAATAAATACAATTGCCTATAATTTTGGAAACATTGCTTATAATTGCTGTATCGAGTAGATTGCGAATTTTTATACATTATAGAAATTACAAGGTACAGAAATGCACACAATGCACGCAATATGCAAAAGTAGATAAAGTGTATATCTATAGAGTACTTATTACGATATGTAGATAACATAGATTTCTATGTAGTTGGTACGTAACCAAAAACTTTTACGAAAAAAATCAATAACAGAATCTTATTCGTTGTTTAAGCTAAGGATGTTAATCGTAAAATATAAAAGAAAATTTTTCAAGGAAAAATATCGATTTTGTAAACTGTTTTCTTATTACAAATAACAACTACAAGTGACTGAAAATTGTCTTCATCGTCGATAACCATTACTGACGATGATAATTTTATTTCGGCCGCTTATCGATTGTTATCAATCAGGGGAATTTATTGCGGCTGCACGTGACAGTTACCGACGAGGGAAATTCTATTTCGGTTACTTGTGACAGTTATTAATAAGGAAAATTACGTTCACGATGGTATGTAATAAAGTATAAAGTATTGTTTTGTATTCGATAAAACAATTCTTTGCAATCGTGCCAAACACATTTTAAAAGCCATAAAGGTTACTTTCCAATATAAATCTCATATAAGGTGACGAAAAAAGAAGAACCAAAATGAATTTCCTTCACTGTTACGAGCAAATGAAATAGAATTTCTTATGCTGATGAATAATGAGTAAATAATGGTCATTAGTAACAAAAACAATTTTCTGCAACTTATCTGTCAATCAAAAACATTTTAATTGAAAAAATAATTGTTATCGTATGATTCTTTTCAGTTGGGTTACAAGAATACATAAAAATCCGCAGCTTCTACGCTTATGAGTTGATATTAATAGTTATAAAATTGTATAATATAGTTATAAAATTGTATAATAATACAATTATAATAAATTGTATAATAATACATTATATTGTACTATAAAATTGTATAATGTAAATTGCAATTTACATTAAAATTGTAAAATATAAAATGCAATTTAACATGAATCGAAGTCGAACACCAACTACAGTCCGTTTTAGAAAAATAAGCCTAGACACCTTTCTCCTTTAGCTTCTCTAAAAACACTTGAAGAGTTTTTGCCACTTGAATTATATGACAAAGTATCCAGGATTTGTATGATACCGGTTTCAAGGAAATTCAGACTATATTCGACAACGATATGGTTCTACATAATATTAATGAAGTATTTTCTTGCGCTGGAATGACGTGCCACGCACGTCGAGAATTTTTTGTTCCAAAATGTTATATTTTCTTATATTTTATATTTTATTTATTATCTTATATTATATTTATACTTTATTATCTTATATTTATATTTTATGTTTTAATATTTTCTCAGTTTTAAGTATATTTAAGTAAAACAAAATAAGCAAAACAAATAATAAATTTATTACTTCTCAATAATCTTCTATCCAGTGATATCGTATCGACGAGTTCAAGAAGAAAGCGACTAATTATTGTATTCGGTCACTCGTTACGGTCCGCGAACCAGTTGCAAGGGGTTAATTACAAATTACTTCATTAGCATTATGTAGAATCATTATCGATGTCGCATACAGTCTGAATTTCCTTATAATGGAGATATTTCCATTATTTTAGCCGACTCTTGTATGTTATAGTCATTTCATAATACCGTGCATACATTTCTATTTGTATGTTTTGTATCCTGCTTCGATATTTCTCAATGAACGGGTCTAACAAGTAGGAAAGCTCGACATGTATATGTGATACACGCTGTCAACATTAGGGATAATCTTCTTGATGTTCAGTAGATATGGTCAATAGAAGCACGCCCATTTGCGTGCACGAATTGATCATTTCAAGTGTGTATATTTCAATGCAGCATCATAATAGATAACTTCATATAAATAAGGAAGTTAAATCGAATACATCTCGATCGTTTACGACAGATATATATTTAGAACGATTCGTTATTAATAAACAATTATTTGTCGATAAGTATTTAATATAATATACATAATAGCATTATATTTTGTCGATAAGTAGTATATTTGTTCAAACTTCAAAACTGCTTACTAAAATATCCAGAAATGATGTTGCAAAATTTTTATGTGATCGTAAGGAGTATGTATTGCACGTAATGTGACAACATATGCATGTAACAAGTATCAATCTAAATGACTATTAATCAGTAAATTTCTTCACAATTTAAACAACTTTGATCTCTCTTTTTTTTTTATCATTGAATCCATGATCGTCATAAATGATCGTCAGCTCAATTCGCGTCGCTGCGTTCAAATTTTGCGATCGATATTGAAGAGACCAGTGAAAAAAAATTCATCACCAATTAGAATCAGAAACAATCCTACGTTATTTTCAATTATCACGAATTTTTGCTTTCATCTATTATATTAAACACCGATCTTCTTTCCTATCCTATCTTTATCGTATCTTTTAATAAATATCCTAGCTCTGCCCATTATTTATCTATGAACCTTGACCTTCTTTTACTCATCACTGAGATTAATCAAACTTCCCACTCCAAAATTTTCCAGTTTCATCGACTCGTTAAACAGCCAATTTTCTCGAAAGGAAAATCAGATTTTATGTAGATTCACGTTCGAATAATTTTTCCCCTTTAACTTTGTATACTTATATAAAAATATAATTACTTATATTTATATATAAATACTTACATATAATAAATTTTTACAATAATATATTTATTATAATATAATAAAATTTATATATAATTAATTTTGTATATATAACTGGAATTTCATCTATATATCTATCACTTACATATACTTATATATAAATACTTATAATTACTTAGATTTATATATAAATATAATTTATATATATAAAATTTTTATAATATAATAAAACTTATATATAATTAATTTTTTATATAGTATAACTGGAATTTCATCTATATACCTATCACTTATATATAAGTACTTATAATTACTTATATTTATATATAATAAATTTTTATAATATAATAAATAATATATATAATAAAATTTATATATAATTAATTTTTTATATAGTATAACTGGAATTTCATCTATATATCTATCTATAGGATCTTTAAATTCTATTGTCATAGTTTTCATAATAAAAAGACTTTTCATGAAATCACGATCAAATTAACTTATCTTCAATTTGTGATCATATTCTGTCACGAGCTACTTGATTTCATCCAAGTTTCCGTGTCCACGTATAATAATTACGACCGCATAAATAATAATAAAAACAAATTGAACAACAAGATCAGCAGATTACTTCAACAGACCGCCGAATTTGCTTCTAGACATTCCAGACATTTCCAGACGTTTCCACGTGTATTCTTAGGGATTAGAATTCCGTGGAAACATATCGTTAAGGTTTGTTACATTTTTTTTTTTTTTTCTTTTTTTGGCAATAAAGTGCAAAGTTACATGGCAAAATGACCCAAGAATCTCACGTGGCAGTGTACGTTCATCGTTCACGGACTCGTGTCCTGACAGCACTCGAGGAAGGCTTCTTTCTTTTCCCCCAAGAAGACCGGAAGTCCATTAATCGGCTCACGTTACGCCATTTTTCATTCTGAGAAACATACTCGGAACGTCTCAAAAGATCTCCCTCACGAATGGTACATCTCTCTTTGTGCCAAGAAGCAGAAACGAACGATCGTAGACAACGTTCTCCCTCGATAGACAAAAGAGAAGAAGGATTTCTTGAAAGGAAAGTGGGTTTGTCTACCCACGTAACAGAGACACGACTCGAGCCTGTATTTCTCCAATACCAGTTCCGTATCGACTCGATGGAAATGTCAAAGCAACTGCTTAATGGACGAAGGCTGGAAAGATCGTACTCTGATATTCCGAGTCTGCGAATCGTTCCAAACGGGGAAAAGCTAAATTCAGATTGGCGCAAAGTCAGATTCTCAATAGGTTATCACGTAGTAATTTTGAGAATTTTGCGGCCGATTCGTTGAAGGATCGTTGGTGAACGAGAGCGAACGGATTTTTAGCAAAGAATTATTATTTCCTGTTACCACGAAAATTAGAGAAAGCTCTGTTCGTTTGTAACGTGCATTTCTTTCGTTCGTGATTCTAGCAACTTGTCACGATTCGTAATTAATTTCGTTATTTTTATCCAAAGGAAATTCTTTCGTTTGTAAAAAATGTCTGATTGTAAAGAATTCGCATATTCTTTCGGTGTTATTGTTAGTCAATTATGGCAGCATTTCATACGAAATGGAGGGCACAAAGACGAGAATGCAAGCAATAAGGTCGCGGCAAGAGCTTTTCAAGCGGCGTTAAAATCACGCGAGTGTTTTTTTGGAGATAGCTGTTTCGTTTGTATGAAAAAAAATGCAATGAAACAGGACAGAGAATGCTCTCGAGGTTTCATGGCGCTTGAAAGAAACCTGACGTTTTCAACGCTGAAGAGACAGCAAAGGGAATATAAGTTGCTCGCTAAAATTAAATTTCTCAGATGGACAATGCACTTAATTAAGCCAAGCATGCGAAGGCTCTCCGTTTTATTTGACTCTTTCGACGAAAATGAGAAGGAAAAGTTTCCAAGGCAGCCACATTTTTTTCTCTTTTCTCTCTCTTTCTAACATCAATCTTGGCAATAATTTCGTGAGAATTCAAAAATAAATTTTAACTATATACGGCAAGGGATCGTATTGTGTCGTTAAATTTTAAATTTTCTTTTAAGATCTCTTCCGTAAATTACTTTAAATTTTTACTGAAAATATAGACTAATAACTAATAATAAAATTATGTGTAAGAGGAAAACAATTGAATTAATTTAAATAGTGTGAATTCAACGTATATTACGAAGATAAGTCATTTTGGAGACTTGAATAAAAATAATAATTTACCAAAAATGATTAAAAAATAATTCGTTGGTAACTAATAAATGGAAGCTGGAAATAATTCAACTGACATGACACAAATTGATACTTCACTCGTCATTATCGCGAATCAATAATCTTAGTTTTATTCTTTATAAGTTCTCATTACGTATCTATAATTCATTTCAATTCAGAATGAATAGTGGTGACACGTGTATTTAATCCACGTGTTGCCACGCTACGCTATGAAATAGGTTGCAAACTAAATCATATCAGTATTATGAGGAGCTCTATGACGGATCTTGATGTCTGAAATATCAAAGAGTGAGTTTTGCTCATATTGTACACTCATTTTTTTATTCACAGCTTTTGCTTTCAGGACCATATTATCCTCTATGAGAGAGAGAGAGGATTGATATTATATTAATACGCATAGTTTCGGAAAACTTAAATAACTTTGCTTACAAGTGTCGATTCTATAAACTATATATATGTATATTTCAACGTACAATTTTTTAACTTGTTTAACTTAGAAAATATATTTCTTTTTCTACTTAGTAAGACACTTTCGTTTTGTAGGTTATTTATGTTTATTAGTAGCAAAAACTTCGTCACATTAAAAAAAAAAACATCTTTCTCTGTAACGCTAGTTGTAGTCTAAATATTTTCGTCATAAATATGAAAATTATGAGCAGATCAAATCACCAGTAGAAAACCATAATATAATAATATATTTTATCGACAGCTGCGGATTTTTATGCAAATTCGCATTTTTCGTAATTATAATATATAAAATATAATATAATATATATAAAAAATATATATAAAATATAATATAATATATATAAAAAATATATATAAAATATAATATAATATATATAAAAAATATATATAAAAATATAATATATATAATACATAATAAAAAAAAAGTAAAATTTTGCTGAAATATTGTTGTACGTGCCAAGTCTTACATAAAAAAATATTGTTCTTTAGACATTTCATATATATATATATATATATGCATTCTCTGTAATTTTACACATTAAAATTTCCTATGAAAATTCGCATAAAAATTCGTAGTCTACTCATCATCCTCTATTTATTCTCTTCTAACGCAACGTGTTTCTACATTTAATTTTTTAAAAAGTGGCCGTATAATTTTCAAAACCCCCCTCGTTTCATTCAATCTCACGTTCTTCAATACACGAAACTAAAGAATATAATGACAGGATCGAAGAACTAATCTAACCCTGAAGTTCCTTAGGAAGCGATAGCATCTCGATCTGACGATCAATTCGACAATGATCAATTTGTTGATGACAGGGAGAATGATCGAAGAAAATAATCGTGGCCGCTAGAAACACGCGGAAGATCAACAAACGAAAGTAGGCCAGGCAAACAGCCGTGCGATGCGACCTTTGCGTGTTAAGGACAATCAAGGTCATCGCGGGGAATTACCATTTCCTCTGTGTCGACGGTGTTTATCGAAACATCGTCGTCCGTCTAACAAATGTAGTTAATTATACGCAATTAAATGCGACGAATTCATGTTTTATGGTTCATCGAAATGTCTACGAAGCAAAATATCGGAATACTACCGAGGTTTAATCCTTAACAGGGACAAAGTAGACAGTTTGTACTGTTAGATAAATGATGTTACTCTAATTACACGTTCATCAATTAAAGAGATTGCCGCAATATCGATCCATTTTTGAGTAATTTGTACGAAGCAGATAAAATTAAATAACGTTATGAATTATAGAAAAAAAAAAAAAAAAAAAAAAAACACGTATTATAAGATTGATTGTAGATCTATTAATTGTTAGTTTAAGATAGTGCACCATTAACTTTAGTGTTAGTATAAAATTATGTACCATTAATATTTACGTAGATATTTCTCAAGGCCGAGAGGTAAGAAAATAAATTACTATCGAAATCGGACTACTTTTTGTTGCGTATTATAAATTCACAGTTACCTGATAAACATAGTAATTTTTCTTTAACTTTTACGTATTGAACGTATATCGTATTTTTTTTTTTTTTTTCTCTCTACCAATAACAGATAAATTTAAACACGAAGCAAGATATACGTATAATTGTATAAAGAGAAATCAGGATGCAAGATGCAAGAGAGATAACGCGCGCACGATATGCAAAGCGAAATGTTCAAAAGGATATTGCAAAGGTATCTACTGTAATTACAGTACAGGTTTCCCCAATGGTCACGAGTGGGCGCGAAACTTTTATCCGCAGAACATGCGGGTCAATATTGGCCCACCAATTATTTCCCGCAGGGGTAAAATTCAATTTCGCCCGTGCGTTTCTGCATTGAAATTCGGATTTGAAACCACAGTGTCGCATATTAATTTTGGCTTCGATCCCGGTGTTACGGACCAGCGCGATGTTTCAAGCGAGCTCGGTTCCCGCCGTGATCAAACATTGACATAACCTTAATGCCGATGTCGCGTCCCAGGTTCCGGAAGAAACCGGATGACGCGACGTTCGATACACGTTTTATTATTCCACGTCCAGACGGCTGCCCCCTTCGAGTGCACGACGAAATTAACCTTTTGCCCTTGCGAACCTTTGTTAGCATCCATCGGCAACTTATTTTTACGAAATGGCGAGTAATCGCTTCAAATAAAACCACGTAGAAAATATATTAATATATTATATTGTATTATATTACTATACTATATTATTATAGAATACTATATAATACTAATACTATACAATATTATATTACTATACTATATTATCATATAATATAATATAATATGATATAATATAGTATAGTACAGTACAGTATAGTATAGTATAGTACAATACAGTATAGTACAGTATAGTATAGTATAGTATAGTATAGTATAGTATAGTATAGTATAGTATAATATAATATAATATGATATAATATAGTATAATATAATATAATATAATATAGTATAATAATATATTGTAATTATAGTAGAAAATAATTATTCTGTTCAAACGTGAAATTTTGTTGATTATGTTTAACATGTGTAACATGTGACATCGTTTGAAGTAATTGCCAACGTGCATTTTAAGTTTGTTAGACCAGGTATAGTATATAGGAGTTAATGATACATACTTTCAATCTCCTGAAAAATAATTTTCTTCGCTATTTTATGAATTTTCGCAAAAAGCAACAAGAATTGTTCCAGTAAGTATCGCTGAAATTCTTTTATTCTCCTTACATCTACTATTGTATCATACAATACCAAACGTATATATTTTATAATTAACAATTATAAAAAAGCTATTATCCGAGCTATTAGCCAGATTCAAGTACTATGTTCCCTTAAAAGAGACAATCGAGTGGAAAAAGGTTAAATATTGACGAGACAATTGACAGGCGACCAAACTTGCAAAGTTGCAAAATGTACGAGATTTTGAAAAATGAAACTGAACTTTTGTTATGAACGGTTTCAGTATACACTGAACTGTTAAGTCATTTCTATTTAAATCAGTGAGTTAATCATCGCTGACTGAGTCTTTTTTTTTTTTGCACGTGTGTGCATAAAGTATACGTAGTATATTACATAGTATCGTATACATTATATAAATACATACATTTTTGTGCCAATTTTATTAATTTTTCTACATATATTACAAATTATTGCACGAACGTATTTTAGAGATATAATACTATTGGGCCAATTGAAAACGTTACATTTTATATACAAATCGCTGAAAAGCTGTGTTCTTCGACTGCATAAATGAAAATCTAGAGCATTATTTTTTAAAAATTACTTTGAAATCCATTGCTGTTTACGCTATCTTCTCGTAATAAATAAATTCGTGAAAAATGAACCTTTCCTGAATTGCGCACAATCGCGTATACATTAAAAAGATAAGTTGTTGTTTACCGTAGAAAGACCTTTGGCTCGGAAGATATTTTAATTTCGATGTTTCCGATACAAAATAGAAGTGTTCTATCAGGAAAGTATCGTTATCTTCAAACGATATCAACTTCCATTATAGCGATTCATAAATTCTTTTCAAGCTCGACCCCATTCCACTTGCTCCTTCTCTCCGGCAATTTTAACATTCATAAAATTCCAACCTTTAAAAATTCCCTGTTCATATCCTCCAGCAGGCCTTGATAAAGCTACACTTCCTAGAATAAAGGGCGGAAAAAAAAAAAAAAAAAAAAAAAAAAAAAAAAGAAAAAAAAAAAAAAAAAAAAAAACGAAATAAATCGGCACGTGAAACGCGACTTCGAGCAACGCGGAAGGGAACCGCAATAATGCACGATCGTTCGTGACGCAAGTTTTGAAAAGCCACACACCACGATATATCGATTCCCTCGATCGGCCGCACACACCACGGACACGTGGCTCTCCGACGTGGACGCGTCACACATCCGCGAAATTATTATGTTGAATGCACGTTGGCTGCAATGCAGTCGGAATAGACAAATATGTATATAATTTTTCGACTCCACCAAGAATTCATTAGCGAACGGATAAAACAGCAAAAATCAGCAGCCAAGGAAACACCAAGGAAAGTAGAGTAATATTGTGCAACATTACTGGTACTGTCTGTGCGAGCAAGTGATAATTATTTAAATTCTGTTATAAAAATAAAAGATAACTAAGAGGTTCGATGATATCGAAAGGAGGTGTTCTCAAACAGATTTAATCTTAATTAAATCTTAACACTTAATTTTTAACTGGCGGAATTGGAACAAGCCGCACGATATTATCTCGTTATGAGCCATTCGAAAAATCTCCAGCAAGATTACCTAATGATACAATTAAATTGGTGAATTCTAAACAAGATACGCAGAATCTTCTTCAATCCTTGATATTTAGAATGTTGTATCTGATACGGTATTTACCGTACTAATACGTTGCTAATAACTAGACTGCGGATATTTATGCGAAATTTAAATTTTCGTGCAGTTGATTAAAGACCTAACCTAGAGATTGCTTTCATTCTTCAAATATTGCAACGAGTACAGCGTGTAAAAAAAAATAAATGTCGAGACTATGCTATCTATAGATGGAGAACAATGTGAGCAAGGTGTCGCAAAATTGACCTTGACCAGTTTTTTTGAAGATCAAATTTTTTTATGATTGCATCGTATTGTACTCATCGAGAAGATAAAATGTCTGCAAGGAACCATACATCAAATTATTATTAAACAATCCATACATGTAATACGTTTATATTCTGCAATGGAATAGGCTTTGCTATTGCACTTACTGAATTTCTTCGTCGAACATTTCTTTCAAGAAGACAGCACTATCCTGCCGTATTATCTGTAAAGAACATGCTCGTGCATCTGCCTCTGCCAGGGTGTCCGCGTTATGCTTTGTCACTAGTTTTTAGGCATTTCCAGTAGTGCAATTAAAAAATGTTTCAAATAAAAATTTCTTAATGTTTAGTGTGCTACATATTCTCATATTCTTAAATCTCAAAAAATACTTTTTACGTTCACCATGACTTTTTTAAATAGCACCATATATTTTTCATATCATAAGATTGTTGCTGATATCGAGACGAATTCAACAGTGTGTTATACTGTGTGACTTTGAAATGGAGCTTAAACTATGATACAGAGCTCCGCTCTGCGTATTAGACTTTCCGTTGTCGCTATAATTACGCTGCCCCTAAACAGGATGGTGCTGTCTTGTGGACCCGACGAAGAAATTAAGTGCAATAGCAGAGCCTATTCCATTGCAAAATATAAACATATTATATATATGACGAGTTTAATAATAATTGAATATATGTAATCATTTTTTTAGGAGAACGATCCATGATTCTTTGGAGACATTTTATATATTTTGCATTTATATATTGTATTATATATATATATTTTTTTATATATTTATATATTATATTTGCTATTCTCCATCAAATCGAGGGTGTAGAATCGATCTTGCATAGTTGCGACATTTATTTTTTTTACACCCTATACATTTTTTACACCTTTTGACATTTCATATATTTTTATAAATTATACGCATCATATGCATTCCTATATTTTGAAATTTTCAACAAGTAGATAAAAATCTGCAGTCTACCAGTGGCCTACGATCTTAAAGTTAAACAAATGTTAAAATACAAATAAAAAAAAAAAGAATTTTTGAAAACATTAAAAATAAAAAAAATTATAATTTATGAAAATTTAAAGCTTTGGGGGAATCTAAAAATTTGTTGTTAAAAAGTAATTTAGAACACACATCCACACGACACTGCTAATTGTCCAATAGAGACACGAACACAAAGTATAACGATCATACGTAAAAACGATACTGCACATCTAATTTAATTTAACGCGATAGTCCTTTTTAGATACACAATAAATCAATTACACAGAGTGCAAACAGAACATATTGAATTAGGTATAAAGCGATACGACGTAATTGAATTAAATTACAATGTAATGTTAAACACATTATATGCTGCGGATTTTCGTGCAAATTCTGAATGTAATTAAAAAACACGGTAAACAAAAATTCTTTTTACTAAATGATACAAATAATATAAACCGTACTTAAAAATATTTGAAACATTTTTTCGTATTATATTATACGTGTTCTGTGCAATTTTGTTCTTGAAAATTTCCTAAAACACAAACGCAATCTAAATATAACAGCGAAGAAATTCTTTTTTCTCAATTTAAATTGTCAATTTTAAAATTAATAAATTAAGGTAATTAGTCAGAGCAATAATAAACGCAGAAATGATCTAATGCAATAAATGTGAGAATACATATGAAACGATAATTAGACTGTGGATGTTTATATGGAACATTTGCAGAATGCATATAACGGCATTATAAAATATACATGAAAAATAAAATGAATATAATTTATATTTATATGAATAATATTTATTATTTATATGAATATAAAAAACACGTGAAATATCCAAAGCATACTACACATACCACACATTTAATCGATAAAACGAAATCTCAAATTAACGTAAATTTGCAAATTCATTTGCAAACGTACGAATTATTATTATATCCACAGTCTAGTGATACTGAGACAACATAATTTTCCACAGCAACCGATATTTCTCTATTTTGTTGTCAAAGTTTGTCACCAGACAAAACAAGCAGCATCGAATCAGTTTCTAAAATCCATCGTGTCAGCAACGCGCGGAGATAATAAAACATCCGACAGCTGTTACATTTTAATGTTTTCAATCCGTCTGGGCCGCGTGGATTCATTTCGAAGCCGCATCTTCAGCAACACAAAACGAGCAACCAAGAGTTTTATGCCTCCGATCCGACGGTGCAAACAGGTTCGAGCGTTTCTAGCGTTTGCAAGAAACGTATCCTCGCGAGCAGCAGGGGACATAAACGAGCGCGAGCGAAATACTCGTTTCTTGGAGAGGCGCCATAAGCGGCCGGACAATAACACCACTCTACGTTCCGAGAACCGTGCTTCTCAACCGTTTCGACGGTAATGGCCGACTTTCATCTTTGTCTTTGATTTGATTTTCATTCCGTCTCCCGGTTATGTATTATTTCGAACGTTGCCAGGACTCGATGATTAAACAGGTATTAAAATTTCAAGCTGTTTCTATCCCAACGATGAGAAATGATCGATAATTTAAGCCGTCATAACACCCGTAGAAAATATTCATTTGGAAATAACAGCGAGTCACTTGGAAGCATAAAATCTCTGCTTTCGCAGCTCCGAGTTTGTTTTTACATTGTGCAAAGTGAAAATATCTTTATTTCCGAGAATTGTGAGAATTTAACGTTTAAGGATTAATACGACGAAAATTGAAGGGGGAAAAAATAACTTTCAGCTCAGACATTCAATAAAATTCAATAAAATGTTGAAAAAAATTTACAGCATCTAAAAAGGAGTCGTAAAGAAAGCGTTTCAATTTTTAAGACCATGGTGAATCTAGTCATAAAAGACAGTACCTTTATCTTCCGACTCACTACACGATGTAAAGCCTATATTTATAAAGAACCAATTCAAGACTATCAGGTAGAAGCTTTACGGTTTAAACTGTGAATTGTAAATGTGATTTTTTTTTTCATAAATCATAAATAACAATTTTAACAATAGAAATACAATTTTAATATAACAAATAGTGGTACAGTTCACTGTAAGCTTTTTCTGTCATTGGATAAAATTTAAACAGACAACAAAACGAGAAACTTTTCTAAGAATTTATTATAGAAAATTTTTTATTCTAATATAATAACATTCGGGTATTTATATCGTTGGAATAGAATGTTTTAGAAAAAAAAGAATCTGTTGATTTTCTAGTTACTAGTATGTGGATAAAGTCTGTTTTAAAATGTTAAAA
>NW_025110410.1:0-16856 GCF_011392965.1 Frieseomelitta varia | reverse complement strand
AAAAAAAAAAAAAAGAAATATAGACTAGCGTAAAAAGAGCTGTACTGTATATTACCTTTGAGACAACAAATTGATTCATAAATGTTTATAAGAAATGTTTATTATTGTCGCATTGAAGTGATGTAAATTAATTAACGTCAGAATATAAAGAATTAAAGGATGACTTGAAATCTGGAATTTTGAAGATTCAACATTCGAAAGACTTGTAAATTTGAAGATTATAAAATCTGATGTTAAAGGATTGTAATTTCCAAAGATCTGTTTGTCAGTTTAACAATAAACGAAAAATTGCATCAATTGCAGGAGATGTACTGTAATTACTATTATTGAAAATGAAACACAGAAAAAAAAAAAAAGAAATACTAACTGTAACGAGTTAGTTCAATCGTAAATTTTCTCTGAGAAACAACTGTGTAACCAGAAGATCTACGATAATGGAAGATTCATCCTTATCTGACCTCCAACGTGGCTTTCGTCTCATAAATTTTGATTCACAAGAATAAAAAGACTGACTCGTTTGGACATTTTGCTCGCGTTCAGAATTTACACATTTGTAACTTGAAACTTGTTACCGACCCGATGTCTAACGTGATTACTATCCAACTTAGTAATTTACGCGGATGTGAAAGCTAGCTCCTTGCAAGTTTCGTCTATGTTCCAAGTTCATACACCTACTTATAACCTTCTCTTTTCTTCTTTTAACATACAATTCATACAAATATGAAAATTCAGCTTTCGGAAATTTTATTTTGCACTTAAAATTCAGATGTCGTTGCGCAATAATCGTAAAAGTGATTTAATTCTTTTCACAATTTTCCAATAACTTTAACACGTTACTCTTCTAATCTGCGAAATACCCGATAAAAATAAAAAAAAAAAGTGAATTTCGATATCTGAAAATTCTTTCGGCTCGTGTCGCAATTTTTATTAACTCGTAAACACATAAATCGAAAATCATACGTTACCTAGTCGGTTATTTCAATATTTTTCAGATAACTAACGCTGATATTTCAATTCTTCACACGTATTGCTGGCGTTTCGGCTTATTCTATGTATAGTTTCTAATTCCCCTGATCAATATCAGTGCTGGCATTTGCGCAATTCGCGGAGATAAATTTTCACGAATGTTACCGATCCGAGTTGTCGATCTAACACGTGAATGGTCTAACAATTGTTGAAATGGCCCGAAACATACTTTCTTTTTTTTTTTTTTCTCCAACTTTAGTGGTACGTTATTGATATATCAGCAACGCGTCCAAGTTTTTTTCATTGAAAATGTTGGCCAGTAGCGTTCCTGTCCAGAATCTGTTTTTCAGAGCAAACAGGTTAATCCGTTAAAGTCAAAGTGCCAACTGGATTCAGTGTAGGATGCTGGAAAACCTACTTGATGTGCCAACTAATTTGGCAATATTCTCCGTGTAATATATCACGTAACATATTTTTTGCTCACGTCGCTCTCATCACCGTTTTTACATATTGATCGTTTAACAGATCGTGAAAAAGATTAGCAAATTGAATTTGAATTTCGTATATTTATCAATTTTGGCCGCAAGTATCCTCATTTCATTTGTCAGGATGGAAAAGGATAAAAAATTTTGAGATTCTAACTGGCGAACAAAACATAAAATAAAAATAAGAAATTACATATTAAAATCGACTAGTGATGAATTTCTCTATATCTTACAATTCTTTAGTCTCTTGCATTTAATTATTCCATTTCATAATAACAATTCGCGTTGTTTTAAACTTCCAGAAAACGTTCAGAGAAATTACTTGTAAGATGATCCCCATATAGGTGCACGTATCAAGTTTTAACCACTTGCGCTGGCAACTGCTGATTGCGGACCATAACGAGCGACCAAACCGTGTGTACAATAATTCGTCGCTTTCTTTTTCTTTTTTGAACTCGTCGGTGTGACATCACTGGACAGAAATTACTGTGAAGTGATAAACTTATTATTTGTTTCTGTCTATTTCGTTTCACTTAATTATACTTAAAACTGAGGAAATATTGCAATTTTGGGAGAAAAAAATTCTCGACGTGCGTGACACGTCGTTCCAGCGCAAGAAGTTAAACAAGGTTGTGCACGATCTAATGCATGATGTTCTCTCAAAACGACATAAATAGAAAGTAAAGGGAGACTAGAATAATACAGACTATATAAAGGAAGACTATAATAACCGTAAAGGAGAAGCAAAATGGAGGAAAAGCAGGCAATCGTGAATTGCGTAACATTTCGTGTGGTTGTTGCAATAAATCGAAATGAGACACTCTATGCGCGTGCTTTTCCGGGAAACGGGAATAATCAAAGAACGACCTTGAACGTCGGAAATCATCAACAGTGGAAAAATAAATCGCGCGAATAGAAAGGATAAACCGTGAAATCCTGCCGCGGTCACGCTGATTGCTACCTCACCGTGATTGAACTACAATTTCCAAATGCCCTTAACCTTCGATCCGATTTGATTCACTCTAAATCCGTGTCGGACGACTGTTCGACCAACTGTTACTGACCAACTGGTGAATTTTAATGATCTTAAAATCGACTTCAACGCCGAATAAACAGAATTGGCGCGAATAAAAAAATATTACGCCTAAGATATTCAGGTATTTTAAAGTTACGTATACAGTACATTATAAAATTAAAGTAGAGCTAATCTGTAGATTATAGTTTAGTATTAAAATGTCGAAAACACGGATACACAGAGAAATATAGGAAAAGAAAGACTCATGTGCATAGTCGAATGGTCAGATTTTCAAAATGACGCGAAACGAGATAAAATCATTTCACGAATATTAATTTTTCAATTAATTGGAATAATACAGAACGTGTCATAACTTCAACACGCTAAAAGAAGAAAAATAATTCGTATAACATATGCCTGATGATATCTTGTTTCTGAGATAGGGTCGAATTTTTGTCTTCCAATAATTTTGATCAACTGAATTCTTCATTTAATTTATAAATTAATTCGTTTCATTTAATTAATAAATGATTTTGAAGGAATCAAAATTTTAATAATAAGATAATAAGAAGCTTACAAGGTATAAACAATACAAAAATGATTGTATTTCAGTAATAGACATATCTATGGATATCATAGATTTATATGAATTTGTTTTCTTATTTTATTGTGAAGTGAAGTTATGCCCATATATTTTGATACACTCTGTATACTATGTATCATTATATCTGCATACACTATGCATCATTTCTCATAAACGTGCTACATATTTTTTTGTCGTCAAACTAATTTACACGTGTTGTTATCATTTTTTTGTATCATTCCTATTATATTTTTTATAAATACAAATAAATTTTTTTCTGTCAGTTACAATTCACTTTACATTTTACGGACTCGAACATATTGCAATTTAAGCGATTAGAATTCCGCGATATTTTTTGTTCTTTATAACTCTTTGGAATTTCTACCGATAGCGTGGTTCTTTATCTTCGCTAAATACTTCAAGTCAAGTGATAAAATAGGACGAAAATTATAGCTCGCGTTGCTATATTCGCATGTCCGTAAATAACTTTCATTTTGCAACATCGTCTCATTCACGATTTAGGAAACATGTCGTGTTTCAGGAAACTTCGACCCGCTTCTCGAATTAAATGTTTCACAGACGAGTCCAAAAATAATGCTCGCCAACCGAACTGAATTAAACCGAACAGCAACAAATATACATCTCAGTTTGGAACTATTTTTAATTCGATTGAAATGAAGTGATATGAATTCGAACTAATTTACGTCGCGATTCCTCTCAATCTGAATTTCGATTCCCAACGAGTCTCAAAATTTAGAATACCGTGTAAAACGTCACGATTTAAATCATACCTAACAATACCGTTACATAAATAAATCAGTGATTCCTTTAAGATTTTATGATTGTTCTACAACGTCTATGTGAAAATTTTTCTAAAATTTCGACATCATCCAGACTGAATCATTTCACCTCTTGCGATTTTTTCCTCCAACAAAACTACAAACTTTCAGCAAACCGCTGAAAATACACGTTGTAATGCTATTCAATGCCACTTCGATCTACGCAATCCTCGTGAAATTAGCATCGCGCAGATTTTAACAAAAAATTATCGAGAAGCTCGATCGTGATATATCTTAATGCTCTTTTCTCGTAGCCTCATTATCGCGTACCACGATAAGACCACTAATTCCTTCACCACCGACTGTTTGCACGTAGTCTCAGCTTCGGCTGACACGTCAAAAGCGATCTCTCTCACTTGCTTGTTATCGCGCCATTCAAACAATCCTCGAGACGCCAGCGAACGCCAACGGATCTCCAACGATCAGAAAATTTTATCTCCTCTACACAATGGCTGTGCTCACTACTTTTCTACCGATCGTAGATACGTACAAATCGAGGGTGTGCTCAAGGATGAATTGCTCAAACAAGGACTGCTTTTACAAAAACCGCAACGTTAAAAGTAGTTTTTCTGTTTTTATTCCATTTAGTGTTCAATTAACTTTTTATTCGAATTTTTAAGCTGTACCACATTTTTTGTCACGACATCATACATTCTTTATTTTTTTTTCAAATTAATTTGATCCTTGGTGTTAAATTGGCATAATGGTCAAAAAATTATTGTCAACCTTTCGAGGACAACGACTAATGTTGACGATAAATTTGAGTTATATATTAATGATGTATTATTAATAATAATAATTAGACACAGGTTTGATAATAATTTTTGTAGCCCTAAACGCTCATATACATATAATTATATATAATTATAAAATTTACACATACACATATAATTATATATAATTATAAAATTTACACGTACACATATAATTATAAAATTTATATTTTTTGTAGCTTTAAATGCTCACAAGTATATAATTGTGCATGATTATAAAATTGATTATTGTTGAAATAATTTCTAATATATTTTGCACTGCACAGATATCCCTGAGAGTTTAATGAAAAGGCCAATTCACAAGTTCTTTTACTGACAATAAATTCCAACTGCGCATAATATTGGCACAAATTCTATTTTCACGTGTTAGAGATTAAATTTCATATCGCGATCTTATCATCTCAGAGCTATGTTTAGAACTATAATTTGAAACAATGGCGCATCGAATGCATAATTAGAAGACAGGATGTACTTTGTTATAGAAGAATGTCATTATCGAAAAATGCTACGTGTTAGAAAAATAAATATCACAGAACCTGCACCTATATTTACATCCTATAAAACTATATTTTATTTTTAAAAAATGTGCAAGAATAGAAGGACAAGTTTGTGAATTCATTGGTAACCATTTGCCAGTATTTATTACATATTTATTGTCATACACGACCCGTGAAAGATTATTGATACAGTAGATTTAATAACACATTTTATCGAGAGACCTATGCAATTCGAGTTTCATTTGATTTTGATCTCTATCTGATACATAAATAATTCCTCTTTGCCTCGATGATTTCATATTTATCTCGAATTCGAAAATTAAACGAACGAATCCATGATAATGCACGATATTTACCGATTAAGATAAAAAGATATTGAGAAAGAAAACATAAACCCTTGAAAAAAGAAGGGAGTAAAATGGCAAACAATAATTTCTTGTGACTTTGAAATGAAAAATTCTAATAGAGTACCTTGAACTTTTTTTTTACATTTAATCAATGAAGGTGTTACTTCTCTTATCTCAAATGCTTCGCTCAGATGAATAAAATCTGCGATTTTTCGCGTACAGAGATAAAAAAAAAATTTCTCAGGAAAGTAGAATAATTTATCTATATGCTCTATTGAAATTTTACCGATTGATCGTCGGTAAGTATAATATTAAATTAGTATAGTAAAGTATAATATCTGAAAGTATGATATTTTTTCTCCAATTCTCAGAAATGTAGAGACGTAGTTGTATCATTACGTTCGTAAAGATTTCTCTCGTTATCTCATTGTCAAACGAAAGGTACGAAAATATTTGTACGTTTCTTGAATATTGTGCAACTTCACCATTAAGTTTAACGCGTATCCTCCGCAAGCTTTTCTGAACAACCTGTTTGCGTTTTGTGTTTAACTAGACCAATATGCAAGCTAGTACACGCAACCGGAATTGTTTGAGTAACACATCAAATATTGATTCTGGCAGAAATGAGCTATAGCTACGTCTGGAAGCGTAAAAAGTATCTCAAATCGAAAAAAAAAGTAACTATATTTCACATCAAATTTAACAAAATTTTCTTAATTTGAAAACATTATTTTTTATTTACGTATACGTGAATTTATATATGAATTTTTCTACCATTAGTTAGAATAGCATCTTTAAAGATCGCTTAAATAACTTCAATCAATTAATTATTAAAATTTCAATATCTCACTGTATGAACATCTCACTGTACAATAACAATAAGCACAAAGCGGGCAAGTGGCAATAAGAGAATTCTATAAAATTCACCAACAGCTATTGAAGAATTTCCATTCGCATAATTACACTCCATTACGCTTGAGACGCAACTTTAAAAGCAACATGCACCGTCGATTCTCACGTAACCATTCCAACCTCTCGAATAATCCACAAAACTTCGACAAAAGAGCTCTCTAACTCCCAACATCTCCACTCAACCTCAAATCACACTTACCATTCTACAAACTATCCCAAAAGCCTTTATACTATCAGCCCGCACAACAATAGGATCCAGCTTTATAATCCTGTTCGACTCGACTCTTCTCCGAACGAAATCTCTAGTCAGGATCGGCACCAGAGAAAGTCTGCAGAATACAGTATTGCCGCGTTAACTGACCATCGACTGGGTCAGCTATTTGTATACCAATCATACTCGCGAGCGAAGATGTTCAAGATTTCCTAGATATTATATAGCTCTCTCTCTCTCTCTCTCTAGATGAAATCGCACATTCAAAGAGATCTCGTAGATCCTAACCAAGTCGAGGCGTGCGCATGCGCTCGAAGCGAGAACTAACCTGCAAAAGCACGTGACGGTGTCCTCGACGTCGATGGAAAAGGACGTGTCGATGGCTGAATATTTGAGCACCTTCCTGCTTCCCAAACCAAACATCGGACCAATTACACTGAACAACTGACGAACGAGGCACGACACACTAGCTGCCTTTTTTCTCCCCCCTCCCGAACTAGTAGCGAATTGTGAAAACGGAATCGAGCGGAAGGAACAGCGAAAATCAAGAAAGAAAACTAGGAAGACGGAGAGAGTGAAAGAGAAGACGGGCGAGAGTAAGAGGAAAAAAGGATAAAGGGGGGAAAAATGCGAACGAAAAAAGGTACGACCGATACGGTAACCGAGGCGCGTACAGATACGTACAACGAACAACCAGGCGCAGACTGACGTCGCCGTTCTCCAGGCGTTCGCCAGGTACCAGCTACCGCTATCAGCTATCGGCCGCTACGCTACGATAAACGGAGAAAGCGACTCGCGGCCGACGTAGTCGGCTGTGTGGTGGGGGAGGACAAGTTTCAAGGAGGGGATAGAAAGATGTATGGTGGGGTGGGACGCGAAAAAAAAAAGCAACGAATCAAGGAAAAAATAAAATAAAGTATAAAGGTGTACACACACAGTTTCCATCGTTTCAACTACTCTAAAGTAACACCTCTGCGTAATTTTGTAGTATAATGGCATTGTACATCGTGCGTTATTAAATCGTCGATGTTTCTGTTCTTTTTTTTTTTTTTTTTATTCGATGGACAAGTGTGTCTCGCACTGTGATGTTATTAAATCGCGACTTCCTGTTCCCTCGTTCACACACTTCTATCAATGAAGACGTGTCAAATTTATTTGATAATGGTACTCTATATGCAGAGTCCTTTGCGGGATTATAGAATACTTGTGCGTAGCAGAAACTTCGATTAGAGTATTTAAGCTGAATCGTTTGGCGATTGTCAGATTGCTATCGCCGCTGACAATGAAGAAACATCTCTGTTTAACTCTTCTTCGCGCGGACCATAACGAGTGACCAAATAATTCGTCGCTTTCTTTTTAAACTCGCCGGTAAGATATCATTGTATAGAAATTATTGAGAAGTAATAAATTTATCATTTGTTCTGCCTGTTTTGTTTTACTTAAATATACTTAGAACTGAAAAAATATTAAAATATAAAATATAAATATAAGATAATAAATAAAATATAAAATATAAGATATAAATAAAATATAAATATAAGATAATAAGTAAAATATAAATATAATATAAGATAATAAATAAAATATAAAAAAATTCTCCACGTGCGTGGCAAGAGATTAATTTGGTACTCGTCGTATGCCATCAGTGATCCATAAAACAAACAACTCGGTAGCAAGGAACTGACCAAGGAATATTCCATGATCCTCAGATATATAACACCTTGGGAAGTCTGACAGAAACAAGATAGTGCGTGGGTGTGCGTTACCGATGAGACAGAGACGTGTGACGTGGGAATATCTCTGTGTAAGTACGTGCGTTTTAGAGAGAAACAGGGTGGGGAAAAGCTTGGCATAAAGGGGCTTCCCCCTGTGCGCACCGCTACTGTACTCCCGTCTTCGTCGCACCCCTCGATATTTTTAAAGTCATTTTCCATGGACATATCATATACGAGCGTGGACGTCTGGCTGTCTCCGTCTTTCGTTCTAATGCAATTACGGGAGAGGCTAGGCGCTCAACGAAACCGAACAAGTTCTTTCTCTTTAACATCCGCACCGCGTGTGTACCTGTTCTTCAGGGTCGCGAGTGATGCAGCGGACGGACGATGATGGCGGGACGAGCAGACCGATTCCACGAAGACGAGGTCGAGAAACGGAGGAAGGCGATAATAGCGATGGAGGTACATTTTCACGGATACTCGGAGCGCAATCAACTCTATGGGAGTCTGCTTCGTAATAAATGACGGGGGACTCTGTATTTCTGATGAAATTCTTCAAGTCTTCTTTATTGTACGTGGTGTTCGTATTTTTTCTTTTTTTAGACGCAAATAAAATTCGTAGAAAAGGAACGAGCACGTTTGAAAGCATGTTTCAATCTTCTAACTAAATTTTAATTTAAACTTTGACGCAATCAAGCTTGAGAATGAAATATACACGCACATACAGTGTCAAATTATTAACACATTCACGATGGATAGGCATTGCATTTTCATTTAAAAACGCTTTGCATTGAACGTCTGGTGGAACTTTTAGCGACACACTGATATCAAAAACATAATATCGTGTATTGGTACTTGATCGAATTGCTAACAATGTGAAAAAAAGTTAAATCTATTTCTCCAGATTGTAAAGTTAAAAAATCGATGTGTTAAGGACAGAGCGACTAAATAGTTTTGACTATCTAAATATCTTATAATTGATGAAATTTTTATTGTAACATTGAGCAGAAGTATTCCTTAGAATCTAAGATTTTAAATATGATAACAATTTTCTTTTCGGAAAGAAGTATTCGTGCATTGTCATTCGTACTTCGTGTCTGAAGAAATAGACGGAATTGATTCACGTACCTGCCTTCCTTGCTGGGCCTCACGTGTCTCGTAAAATACGAAAGGTTAAGGCCACCGAATATATAATATTATGTTTCGTAACCCTCTACCATGATGCGAGTATAAATTAAAATGTTACAGGAAAGGAACCTGAATGAAAATTGTTTTCGAAAAAAACAACATCGATTTTGCAATTTAGCTAACGTGATTTGATAGAATACATTCCAATTTATTACAGATTATGGATCGTTTTAATAAGTATAAATATTTGTTAAACCGGAGTATACATATATCGACGAGAAAGGGTAACTTTTAGCCTCTAGTTTCGTGGCATTAATGCTTCATTGAACAGTATATTTCTCGGATTCACGCTTGTGTTTTTAAGCCAATTTACGAGTATTCAACCGGATATATGAAATTTTCGTAACATGCTATTCGAAAGACCGCTTCTCCATTCGTTAGACTGCATATACCATTAAAAATATCTTCGACACTTGTGATACGTGACTGTCAAAATAAATAGCAGAACGAGCAAATACAATCTCTTTCCTTTTAATAATAATTGCAAAGGGAAACGAGCCAAACGACAGACTGTCGTTGTAAAAAATATTCAGCCGATATGGTAACGTGTAATAACGCGATTTCGGCCTAAAATGCTTCACGCACCCTCTTCAAGCACTTTACCTTACGCGTTGTCCATGCGGAAACTGGATTTTCGTCCAGAAGAGACCACTTCTCTTTGTTAAGTGCTTTACACTTGTCTGCTGCTTATGTGAAAACAGGGTTTCGACACGACACGAGTTATGCATTTACGTTGAACATTTGTTACATCACACGTTACAGCACACCTTAATCATATACAATTATTTTTCCTTAACGCTGTTACTACGTTCAGTAGAACTTACACGGAACGATACGTGAAGAGTGAAAAGACAGACGAACAGATTTTAACAGTTATTCAAACTATTATAAATAAAACAGTTATTAAGAAAATTATATAATTTGGGAAATAGAATAATTTAATTATTATAAGAGTTAAAATTTCTTATTAATAATAAATTTAAATTTAAAAAAAAATAATATGATTATTGTAATAAATATATATATATATATATACACTATAAAATAATAAAATTTAAGTTTATTTTTTATAATTTAAACATTTTTAACAATCTTATAATAAAAATGTGCAACAAATTACGTATCCAACTTTTGTGAAAGAAAAGAACTTTTAAAAGCGAAGGTATTCAAATCAAGAAGACGAAGAGTATATGATCTACTCGAAATCCGTGCAGAATTAAAACAGCGATTTACTGCGCGAATCTTTTTTCGGCGGCGGTGCAAAATGGCAGTGAAAAATAGTCGGGGCGGAGAGAACTCGTAGAAAGCGACTTGTCCCGAACAAACGACGAGAGAAAAAAGAAGAAGGAAATGAGAAAAAGTGGAGGTAGTTCACGGTGCATATCGGTTACCGATGGAAATTCCCAGCAAATGAATTAGACGAAACCGTCGCGTCGCAGCGATGTCGATGGATACCGCCGTACCAGAGAGCGAAAGGTGAAAGAGAAGAACGATACCGATAGGGGGAAACCGGTGAAACGCACCCCGTCCGAGGCCAATTTGGTTATCTTGTTCCTGGCAACGGGATAAATATCGATACGATAATTAAGTCACGGCCGCGTATTGACGGGCCGAGTATGTATTCATGGCGATTCGTTCGATTCGTTCGACTCGTTCGAAATTATCGGTTTGAGAGACGAGGAGAAGATAGTTCTACCGATACCTGGACGCGTGAAATGAAAACTCTGGAACGTTTCTAATTGGCCAATTACAATTAATTTCTGTATTGACCGCAGGACAGAAACGTTTCATATTTTGTTACATTTTTCAAGCAACGTTAAAATGAAATCTTGAATCGACTGTTCTACTAGATTTCTAGATTTACAGTTTTCTGCGTGTATCGCTACATCTAACGTTCAACTTACGTTAAATTTACAAAACTAGGAAAAGAATAAAATGATAAGTATTTATTATCGATTTCGACGATTATATAATTCCTTCGCTGCCAGCAGCTTAAGTCGAATCTTTTTATTTCGATTCCGTATAAAGGTAAGAATCTAATCGAGTTTGTGGCAAACATTATGCAACGCTATCATCCGCTGTTTACTCGTTTTCACCACAATGCCGTAAGAGTGGTGGTATTTTTGTTTTCTTGAGTCAAGATTGAATTAGATCATTTGAGAGAGAATAGAATGAGGAATTCTGACAATCTAAAGTGTCATCTAAAGTGCCTTGAAAGAAGAATTTGAATTAAGATTCTGTTCTTCTGGTTATGACACCTGTCAAAATTAGAAAAATTTTAATTAAACGTGACTGAGTATTTCTGAGCCATCTGAAAACGTAAAGTTTCGTGAATTTACTTCATAAGAAATTACTAAATGACAAATGAGATTTTTGTATTTATACTTGAATTATAATATTATAATAACGAAGTTAATCACTAATTTCAAAGTGTCATTTTATTACTCGCTGAACATTCCTATTCTTTCTTTTACAAATAAAGATATATTAATTACAGCATATGATTATTTTCGATATCCCAAAATCAGTCCTTAATGTTAATTTTTTGCATTTCAAACATTTTATAACATTTTAAATGAAACTTTAACCGATGCATCTCCATTCTTAAATCAACGAAAATTTTAAAAATGAAATTCACGCTATAATCTAAAAATATAATCTTTTAAAAAATATTCAAACTTTTCATTTAGTGAAACTATTTACAAGAAAAGAAATTTTTGACCATCTTAAGATGGTCTTCCTCTTCAAGAACTCATTTTTACCAAAGGATGCTAATAAATTTACGAGATTTTTTGCATTTCAAACATTTTATAATATTTAAAAAATATTCAAACTCTTCATTTAGTGAAACTACTTACAAGAAAAGAAATTTTTGAACATCTCAAAGATGGTCTTCCTCTTCAAGAACTCATTTTTACTAAGCCAAAGTATGCTAATAAATTATACAAAAAATAGAATATTAACGAAATATTGTTTCCAGTGATTTTCAAAATAAAATATAAGCAATAAAGTTTCGGGAGGTTGAAGATACCAGAGAAATTTCATTACGACACGTCGAAACGTGATAACGTATGGAACAGGAATATAGAGAAGCGGAACCCGAAGTTTCAGTTTCCGAGCTGCGTCAATTACTTGAGCCTCTGTCTGGCCGTGAATCACGCGACATTTATCCATTCACGAGCGACGCTGCCAACAACGTCGGACGATATTACTGTGAAAAATGAACGACAGGATAACGAGAACACCGATGAATGTCAGGTAAATGTGACAGGCGTTAGGTGCCCCGGCCGGTTACGTGCCCCCTAACACGTCCTACGGGAGCGCTGTCTGCTCCAGGATTAAGATGAACCGTTGACTCCCGCTCTCTGTTTCTTCCTCTTCGTGCATTAATGCTTTAACACGTTTCGCGAAGCACACACTCGGCTGAAACGTTCTACGGACAATTCCTTCTATACATTGTAAAATTTACAATGAAATTTATAAAGATCAGGTTGCAAAATTTAATTGCGTATAATATACGTTAAGAGAATTGCTGTTTTTTTCTTTTTTTCTAATACCATGGTTTTGTCCTTTCAATAAATTCCCTGTGTGAAATTATTGTATATATCGAAATTATTTCAGGTTGAAAAATATTCAAATTGAAATTTGTAGACTGGTCATTTCAAAAATTAATATGGAAAGAATAGTAAAATTTAATTATTATTATTATAGCAAAATTAATTTCAAATTAATTTGAAAATTATAGTAAAAAGAGTGGCGTTAATATTGTTGTTATTAATAACCATATTCTAATTATTTTCGTATTTTTATATTATAGTAATTAGCAAACATAGTAATTAATAGATTAATTATTAACTTAATCTATATATGTGCAAACGTATATTGAAATTATTTCCGGTTGAAAAATATTCAAATTAAAATTGTAGAGTGGTCATTTCAAAAATTAATATGAAAAGAATAGTAAAATTTAATTATTATTATACCAAAATTAGTTTGAAAATTATAGTAAAAAAGATGGCGTTAATATTGTTGTTATTAATAACCATATTCTAATTATTTTCGTATTTTTATATTATAGTAACTAGCAAATATAGTAATTAATAGATTAATTATTAACTTAGTCTATATATATATATATGTGCAAACGTATATTGAAATTATTTCCGGTTGAAAAATATTCAAATTAAAATTGTAGAGTGGTCATTTCAAAAATTAATATGAAAAGAATAGTAAAATTTAATTATTATTATAGCAAAATTAGTTTGAAAATTATAGTAAAAAAGATGGCGTTAATATTGTTGTTATTAATAACCATATTCTAATTATTTTCGTATTTTTATATTATAGTAACTAGCAAACATAGTAATTAATAGATCAATTATATATATATATATATAATAAAAATATGATTCACAGTGTTAGAAATAATTAAAACGAATCGATATCGATTTACTTGTACGATAGAAATATTCTTCAGCGTTCTGCATCTCGATTCAATCTGAAGAATTTATTATTAGAGCTTTTCATTTGGAAGCATCGAAAAAGAGATATTGATTAGCCTGGAGAAATGTGAAGGAGGTAGCCAGCGATATAATTAACAAGCTTTTTCCATCGTCCAATCGTGGATTTAATCTATAGCGAAGATATGTAGGATGTGACCTTTTGTTTGCTCTTGCCCGAATTGAGAGTCAACATCGATCGAATGCGACTTCCCGATGTGAAAGAACCAATAAGAAAAATAAATCAACAACATACACGATCAATAACCTTCCAACAACGAGTACAACGATTTACAATTCACGGCGAGATCGGCATAGCATCTAAATTATTTGGTAGTCTTTTCGCTAATGCAAGAGATAAATCACGCTAATTACCAAATCCTAACGTAGCTGCCGCACACGGCGGGGAACAAGATCCAAAATGGCGACCTTGAATACCCAAGATGTACGACTTCCGCCTCCAACATCTCTGCCATATGCTCCAGTTCTCATTATTTACCACGGTATAAAATATTAGAACATTTAAGATGATGAATTCTAACGTTCGTTTAGCTTCCACGTGGGAAACGCTTAGTGCATAGAACATGATGATGTAGGTGGGATATATTTCGCGATATATATGTACACTGTAGTATAAGCGCGAGGATAGGAAGGACCTCTTTGTCAAAGGTACACCGTGTAAGACGATATTACGCGATAAGTTTGTTTGCGGACCCGTCAACAACGCGTACGCATTCGCTGAAGCTGTGTTATCGTTGAAACTGTTGATAAAACCGCGCCATCTATACACACGTCGCGGCACGGATTTATTTAAAGAATACAATATATACATACGTCGCGGCACTTTGCGTTCGGAGCACGTTCGCGAATCTGCTCGATAATCCAAGCTTAGTAATTTATTATTTGTCGTTCATTTACCAAATGTAAACTGTTAATTCCGAATATTATACAAAAATATAGCAGGAAGATGGAATAATTTTTATCAAATGAAAAGGTGGATGATTCGTAGAGAATAGAGATTAATAATTAAAGGGATGTTCTTTCAATTCCTTACCAACGCTGATGTTAAAAATAAGGGGTTAGGTAACATTGAAATCAATGTTGAGAGAAAATTGTAAAAACAACTTGGATAATCATTATGTTTGGTATCTTTACTATTACTTTTTACGGAAAAAGAGAATTTTGCTCAAGAGCAATAGTTTCTTTCATAAAAGGCAACTCTTTCTAAATCTTGTATAGATCATTTCAATTCGATATTAAAACGTGTTTTTAAATGACAAAGGTCCTCTTTAAGTCATAAAGTCAAAATTATATTCTATGTATGATTTTAATAAATTTCGTATGAAATAATTTGCCAATTAATTTTACGAAAATTATTCGTTTCTTTGAAAATTAATTGAACCCGAGAAACACGTGAATGAAGATTAACAATAAATCGTTTTAAGATTCCACACTTAATAAAACTTCTTCGAATGTAAGATGATTTCTTATTTGCATCACTTTTCAAGGGGTAATAAATTAATGATTTTAACTCTGATCCTCCTCTTATTTTTCCTTAATTTAATTTATTCCTTGGTCACAACTTGACACCAGTGATAAAAAAAAAAAAAAAAAAAAAAAAAATGATAAAAAATTAATACTTGCGATAAAGAGATAAATGATTTAATTTTCTTTATATCGCAATTTTACAAGAAAAATGTGTCTCAAATTAACACGAGGAACGGACGAGAGATGAAATCTGGCGAGATGAAGATCTGTGAAAGTGGTTACTGGATGTAAATCTTTTTTTAAAGATTCATTTGGTCCTTTGGACACGACTCATATTGCCAACGATAATGTCATGGAATTTTAGATATTAAAAAAAATCTAGAACTGCCACAAAATTTGAAAATTGCATCACGTTACGGTGTCTCGAGGCAGCAACAAGACACGGTGTCTCCGTTTTGGCGAGCAAAGGCGCCGCGTGCGTGAGTCACTGAGGAAGCCGATCGCTGCCGCGCGAAACAACGGTGTGACTCATCGGGTGTCCTCTCGGTTTCGAGCCAGCGACTACAGCTTTGAGCTGTTCCCGCTCACTTTCCGCGTTGCTCGCCACGCGCAACACACTCGCTGTCCAAGTGCTTCAAAAGTGCGGTCAACATTGTACAGTTGGTGCCAGAGATATACCAAACTCGTGGAATCAGCCAGGAGCTGACGTTGAAACAAATTTAACCTCTTGAGCTGGAACGACGTGCCCCACGCGTGTCGAGAATTTTTTGTCCCAAATTGCAACATTTTCTCAGTTTCGATGTAACCCAAGCAGAACAAATGACACGTTTGTTATTTCTTAACAATTTCTATCCAGTGGTATCATACCGACGAGTTCAAAAGGGAAAGAAAGCGACGAATTATTTGTATACGATTCGGTCACTCGTTATGGTCCGCGAACCAGTTGCCAGCGAATCGTTCTCATGTGACTGTTGCAAAATTTACGTGAATGTCTTTTCACAGCGATGGTACGTTTAAAATTATAATCCTTCTCCTGGTTTATTTAATTGCTATTCCATCACATCCAAAACAATTGTTTTATATATTGCGTGCACCATTCGGCGCACCCAACATGCTCCCACATTTTTGGAGCAACGTGAAAACTTTGTACAATGCATATATACACTTCTTTTAATTCACATTAATAAAACATTCTTAAATATTACTATATATTTTTTATAGTAATATTTAAGAATCTATTTATTACGTATTTTAGATTTTAACTATTATTTATTTTATATTTATATTAACACATTGAGGACGGTATGCTCTGATAAAAATATAGCCTGTATTTTCTCG
>NW_025110409.1:0-35605 GCF_011392965.1 Frieseomelitta varia | reverse complement strand
ACGATTATTGTTATCGTAATGCTCATCGAATCGTTAAACACACGCGTATTAATTAAATGATATTATTAATGAGATATAAATGGAAGCAAAAGAGTGTCGAAAAAGCGACGCCATCGAAGAGACGCCAACGATAGGTTAGAAATTGCGAGCCTAATGCAACGTAATACGTATTGTTGTCACGAAATTCGACGACCGAATGACCGCGACATGTCTCGTCTCGCAGTTAGGAAAATAGTAGGGGATGGGGCGATCCTGTCCGAACAGGCACGATAATTACGACGAATATATACATTGTGTTTACTTTTTGCGACGTCATGTTCAGTCGAAAGTGTTTATTTGTTATGCCAAAGGGACAGGTGCAATATAAAGAACTTTATACACACACAAAAACGTTGTGTTTATGTTGAACTAAAGAATGAAGTTAAAGAATTAGCAAATAAATAAAAAATGTTGTAATGGAAGTGTATGTGTAAAAGCATACAATAAAATATGTGTGTGTATATATATATATATATGTACAACGAGTTAGTCAATTACAAGTGAAAATATTTGTACTGATTAGAATTGAAATTAAATTTTGATATAAAATTATAAATAATTTTAACATGATATGAAATGTTTATATGCTATTATTTCTTTAACTGTTGAAAATTATATGTAATAATTATTGGTTAAACCTTACCTTGAATTGAAAAATGTAAAAATCAACATATTATATTAAAAATTGATAACAGAAACACAAAGCTAACAACTATTGATTTAAATTTTTACCTAAGAACTTCTGGGTGACACTTTCAGGATGATTTTTCTGGACAATACTTCCTTCTTTGCAGGTGACGTGTGCTACTCTCCGCCATTTTTAACCGCCAATTTCCAGTTAAAGATCGATCATGAGACATATCGATTATTTCGAGAATCATAGGAAGTATTGCGTAGGAATCATATTGCGTATTTCACCGTTGGGGCGTTGTAATCGCTCGTTTCACACGAAATGATAACTTGAAATAAAAAATAAAAAACTCTGATCTAAATGAAATACTTAAAATTCATAAGAAATTCTTTCAAAAGAACGAAAATATTCACACACCTGATGAAAAATTGCCAATACTTTAAACTGGGACATGAGAAATTTTATTATAATACGCAATAGAACTATTATTTACGTTAGTACATAGGTTATTTAGGTTAATAAATAGGTACATCCTTACTAAATTATTGAATTTATTATTGGAATTGTTAATAATTACGCAATGTGAGGTTAAAGAATTAACAAATGAATAGAAAATGTTACAATAGAAATAAAAGCATATTATATATACGTATATATAAAAAGCTAATCATATTACAAAGTCACAATATTTGCTGGTTAGAATAGAAATAAAAGCAAGGTATTGGAAGCAAGGTATTGGTTAAAATAGAAATAAAAGCAAGGTATTGGAAGCAAGGTATTGGTTAGAATAGAAATAAAAGCAAGGTATTGGAAATAAAAGCAAGGTATTTGCTGATTAAAATAGAAATAAAAGCAAGGCACAAGGTCACAATATTTGCTGGTTACAATAGAAATAAAAGCATATATATACGTATATATATAAAAAGCTAATCATATTACAAGGTCACAATATTTGCTGGTTAGATTTGAATTTTAATATAAAATTATAAATAACTTTTATCACAATATGTTCTGTTTAAATGTTTATATGCTATTATTTCTTTAATTATTGAAAATTATGTGTAATAATTATTTGGTTAAATCGTACCTTGAGTTGAAGCCGCAAATGCACGTTTTATATTAAAAATTAATAACACAAGTAGAAATTTAACAAGTATTGATTTAAATTTTTACCTAAGAACTTCTGGGTGACACTTCCAGGATGATTTTTCTGGACAATACTTCCTTCTTTACAGGTGACGTATGCTACTCTCCGCCATTTTTAACCGCCAATTTCCAGTTAAAGATCGATCGTGAGAAATATCGATTACGTTCGAGAATCGCAGGAAGTGTATTCCGCATTTCACCGCACATTGGCGCTGCAATCTTTAATTAATTTAAACCCAATACGCGCGCATTTCGCACAAAATGTTAACTGGGAATAAAAAATATAAAATTCTAGTCTAAATCAAATATACAAAATTCGTGAGGAATTCTTTGAAAAGAACACTAGATGAAAAATTGTCAATACTTTAAACTGTTATAATTTTGTGAAAAAAAAATTGTAGAACAATTAACTTGATATTATTTTAAAGAGTGAAGTCCCCACTTTAACTATCTTGAGTTTCTTTTGTTCAAAGATATTTATTTTCACATATATTATGTTGTTAAACAATATATTTCGATCAATTTTTTCTAATACTTTTAAACAGATGTAAATAATCAAATATATAATGAATTTTTCGTCATCCCAATTTCCGTCAATCGCTGTTTTAAATCGTTGTACTCCTTCATTGATGAAGTATCCCACCAAAATTTATCTCGTCATGTCATTCGTTGGGATATTTAAATCGACGAAAAATTAGGCCCGACGTTTGTCGTGGCACTCGCTCGGGAAAACAAGCGGATGCAGGCTGCTGGCCGTCAATCGAGTATCTAGAGCACGAACGAGCAACGTGGTTTTTTGTCGGAATTTCCGGTAGCGATTTATCAAACGAGAAAGATGCTATCGGGCGAAGAGGAGCGACCGGCAAGAAACCGACTTCTCGCTCGGAGGGCTGGCTGGAAGGAGCTAGAGAAGCGGAAGCACGAAGAAAGAAGGAATGGAAGGCAGAAGAAGCGAAAAGAAGATGGCTCGCGAGGAGGCTATCCCGCGCGAGCACGGAACGCGTGGTGGTGCTATTGCAACCAGGGGCAACCGTGTATGCATGCTCGAGCGCTATCAAGTGTCAAACGAACCGAACGTAAGAAAAACCAAACGCTGTTCGAGGCAGCAGGCCACGGAATTTTGAGAGAACGCAGCCAGACAGGAGAAGAGGAGAAACTCTAGATTCTAGACGATATCCTTCTCGTAACAGTCATCCACGCCGGTCGGGGCCCTCTTGGCACGTCACATTCTTGACAGCTCGAGGAAACCCGACCAAGAGTGTCCTCCAGCTCGACCACCAGCCGATTCTAACCCCTTTTGCTTCTCCACTTTAGAGACCTTCAAGAGCGAATTTGCCTGCAAGGTGATGTACCACGAAATATACATCGTGGATCTAAATTCGTGTAATTTTTAACACGCGTGTTCACGTCCGTTTTAACGCTAGTTAATCGCAAATAAAAATGTGTTACAATTTGATCGCATAAAAATATATAATATTCGAAGATTTTCTAAATTAATAGATTTAGCGTGCTAAAGACTATACTAAAAAGACGTGTACACGTTCAGAAACGTGATTTCTAGTTTATTAAACCTACGGTATATAAATGAAAGCTTCTCGAAGCCAACCAGAGTTCTCTCTCTGTTTTTTCAAGATATTTTTTTCAGGTTCATCGTGGATCATCGGTGCATCGTTGTCCTTCGACATAGTCTAGGACTGGAGAACGTACGTACATAAGTGCATCCGCGAGAAGGAACGAGCTTCGCCGTTTTCTCCCTGATTTCTTTCGAGCAACCTTTACGAAGTGGCTCGTAAAAGAAATCCTTGGCAAATTGGGCCACGCGACGGGCCCAAATTGTTCTCGTGTTTCGACTCGGTGTTTCGGCTGGCCGTGTTTCGACGACCACGAAAATCACGCGAGATTTATTCCCCTTCCTCATTCCTCTTTCGGCAGGGTCTGGCGTTAGTTTTGACAGGACTGCGAGAAAATTTATCGAGGAGAGTGTAAAGACGGTGGCAGCTTACGACCCGACAATGTTTTCAGCTATTAGACGAAACAAGTCCGCTGCTCTTTTACGAGCAGTTGCGGTGACCCACAACGCCTCGTCCACCTCGAGCCACTACCATTTTTCGATCGTAAATTCTATCGGTGAGTAATTTGATATTAAATAATAAAACTCGACGAAGCTTTGTGGATCTTCTGAAGTTCAATGCTTCTTCTGAAATTTATTCGGTGGTATTGGGCGAATTACAAAAGTTCTATCGGTTCTTAGTGCTATGGATTGCTAGAATTGTACTCCTCTACAAATAAAAGACATGTGTAGAAACATGGGTGAAAATAAGTCAATGTCTAAATAGAAATTTCTTTCTACTCCTGCATTTCCCATTCAGATTCATGCAAATGATAATTATTTATGATATAAAAAAAAAAAGAAACAGCATAATTTATTATATTTCTATTGCGTAAACTTTTGTCGAGAGAACCTTCGCACCCATTTAATAAAATCAGTCAACGAGGGGCATTTTCCGTGAGAAGGAAATCAGCTCGAGAAGGAAGAAAGAAAAATAAATGGAAAGCAGCGGAAATGCTATTTAAAAACGACCACTCGTCCGATCGAAGCTGTGGCTGTTATCGGTTTCAAGCGAGATTTTTACGAGCGTGAACGTTAAACGATGTCGTAAAAACGTCGAACCGCGATTTTCTGGAAAACTCGTAAATTCTTGCGCCCACTTGTAACAGACTCCAAAGCTTTCCACGATCTCGACGGGTTGATGCTCCGAAATCTGATTAATTTCGTTTGCTCTCATATATTCCGATCGTCGATATCTTCGATACTTGAAAATGAACTCGAACTGTTTGCATTGATAGCCATCTTTCGTTAAATCGGTTTTAAATTAGTAAGGCAATACCGAGCTTCAATTTTTTTAAATTGTATCTCCGTGAAAATATAAAAGATATCGTTAAATACGTTCAAGTGTCTGTGATTGATCGGGAACTTGCTGCCAGGGGTGGTGCTTGTATTTCGTATTGCAATAATTTCAATGCGTCTAAATACTTGTTTACGGAGATACAGTTACACTAAGTACGTGTACTACATGTACATACATCGAACTGACCACCCGCGTGCGACCGGATCGAAGAGAACTTGGCCACGAGTGGACCAGCGGAAAGAGAGATGAAAGGGAGAGGAACGATGACGACGAAGAAGAAGAAGAAGGAGAAGAAGAAAAGGAACCGTAGGAGGAAGTTTTTGCTCGGTGTTGCACATGTGGCCAGCGGCGATTCGGCTGTGATAAAAGCTCGGGCCCGTTGCTCGTGCCTCGCGGCCTCGCGGGACGACCAACGACGCCGCGCCGGCCCCCGAGATACAACAGCGGCTCGAACAGCGGCCGGGATCGAGAAAAGGCCTTCTTCGGCAAGTTGAGCGAATCGCGTGTGCGATGGTGCGCACATCCGCGCCACGAAAGAACGAGACACAGTGCCCGGAGTCCAGAGGATCGAGGAGCGTGTGTCGCGCGTTACGCACGTGCGCCACCCTTCTTCGATCCTTCTTCGAGCCGGTTGCCTCGATTCACCGCCTTTTACAGGCCTCCCTGGTCATCGAATTAAGACGACGAAAGTCGGCGACTTTCAACGTCATTTTATTTTTCGGGATATTCAGAGACATCGGAGGATTCTAATCACGAAGCAATATCAATCAAAGACGAGTTGATTCGTCTGAATTTTCTCGGTTCATTTATGTATCTTTGTATTTTTATTAGAATTATATTGAATTATATTGTATTTTAGCGGGGAGTGGGAGGATTTGTAAAAATTAAAACTGACCTAATCCCTTTGCTTTAAAAAGTAGTTCGTTCTCTTTACCTCGATATCTCTTTGTCGATGGTGTGCATTCACATACTGCATCGAATGATGGACCGCGCGAACAAATGATCCCGCGTTATAAATTACGATAATGGCCGAAGACGTTACAATCAGAGTAGTAATTAGTCTCAGTCGGCACCGATCGAACAGTTTATCGTTCCACAGCTATCGTCGTGAGTTTCTTCTTCTTCTTTTTTCTTTTCTTTTTTTTTCATCGTAATTCACAATAGAAAACTGACAATTTCTCATCGATTCTAGAATCATAAACAATCGTGTTCATGACTTTCTTTTTAGTATACGATTCTTTTTTATTTTACCATATAAAAAAAGAAGCTTCTATGCAAAGCTGTGCTCGTAATCACTTACGTACGATTATGCTGTCTTCTTGCAATAAATACATTTCTGAAAATAAATCCTTTGGTTTATTAACCCTCACGAACGAGATAGCTTCACATCAGCTTGTATTATAAGCACAGCGATGATCAAGTCAAACTTCGTCCAGTATTTCCCTTTCCACGTGCCCTGAAAACAAATTTTCGTGTTAGATTTTTCTTTTATCGAATATACGAATGTACTATTAATATTTCCAGTAATTTTCTTTTCTATACTCAAATTGCCTCTGTCGTGACTATCGTGCAACGATTAATTACATAAGCATCTGGGCAATGAAATTTGAAACACAAGAAAAAGCTTGACTCCTCTCGAGAGTCTCGATTAATACCTTGTCTATCGTCTTACTCGCAATTTGGTCCGAGTCGCTTTGATAAATAAGTCAACCTCCGTACAAGAAACAAAAGCAAAAGATAAGGGGAAGGGAAGATAAAGAATATGAAGGCCTTGGGAACGAAGAAAGACACCGACCGACCTAAGGAGGAGGACGACGAAGGGTCTCTGAACGGTATATCTATGATCGGACGTTGGACGAGAGAGGACTAAACGTCGCGTCGGCAGCGCGAATTCAACGCGAAAAACGTACAAACAGACAGGGATTCTTTCCGAGAAGCTAGCGGCTGTCTCGTATCTCGAATCACTCTCTGCCAAATGCCAATTATCATGAGCCGCCGCTAGCAATTAACAGGCAACAGGCATCGGCGAACTGTTATATTCCTTCTTGGCCTCGTCGGAAAAGGGGAAACAGCCCTCGACCAGCTTGCAGCTCATTCCATTCGTTCGTATTTTCGCTTAACGCCTCGCGCTTGGCACATATCTCAGATAAGAAACTTCGGATCGGATATATAATCGCACATTGTGGCACACGAAAGTACTCGAACACTTTTCGTGGAAAATCTCTACACGACTGGTGTGTAATACGTATTGATTTTCAACTTTCACCGACCGGAGAAGGTTGTGATGGAATTTAGGTTTCTTTCTCCACCGAGATCTATTTGTATGTGCTGTAAATCAGTCTTTTTCAGAGTTCATTTTTACGAGTTGCAGTAAAAATAATCTTAAGTGGTCGACACGACTCTGCTTCGTACGGCTACTCCTCCAGTTTCAGGTCCTCTTTTAAAAGTCCTCGATATTTCGTTTTTGTTTTTTCTTTTTTCTTTTTTCTTTTAATCTCTTTAAATTGTTCCCTTCTTGACACAGGTACTATTACATTTCCAGAAGAAGCAAAGAGTTATCGAGAATTGACGCGTGAATTTGAAGAAGCAGAGTTAGAAAAATATCGATGCAAGCATCCAAACTTTTCTAAATTTAATGCATTTAAAAGAACGTAAATATGGAAATTTAATTAGAGCTGAAAGTTTAACTCTGTCATATGTCGAGAATAATGATCGAATCTCCTTGATTCTTCTTAAAAAGGAAAAGAAAAATTGATGTCTCGTTTTCGTTATCTAATCTAATTTAATTGCCACGTTCCTTTCTGTCACAGATGAATATGAGCAGAGAGAAAATCATGGGAGGATCGACGGTACTTAAGAAGTTTCTCCAATCAATCGACGTTAGAGATAACGTTGGTCATTCCATTAATTCGCAATTTTTTCATAAATAATTTTATGCAACGTTACGTTGCACCGATAATATTTTCTTGTGGGAATAGCAATTAGTTTTTTTTCAAAGTATATGCAATTTTAATGTAATATATGATACGATGATTATGAGCCTTATTTATTATCTGTAACATAATTTGATGTGTATATCTTGGAAAATTGAATAAACGAATGAACTTATACCTATCTCCGTCCGATCCTTTTTCCCAAAATAAAATAAGACGTGTACGAATTTTCTACACATAGATCTTGGAGAAAAACTTAGACAAAATTCATAGTAAAAATTTTAAAAATGTAACGTACATTTCTCGAAATCTGCGAATTTCTAGAAATTCGACGTCGTTTCTAGGAATCAGTAAATCTATCAGGAATTCGATAGCATTTCAAAGAACTGTTCAAATGTCTGATAACGATTACTTTACTATAAATCTTCCTACTAATCAATCAATTAACGTTTTTCTTCCAAGAATTCCCCTTTCCTCCATTTTTCGAATTTTCTGTGCTATAATAGACCGCGCAACAGTTGCTAACAATTGTGATTGATTAAATAAACACAAAACTTCGTGGAAATATAATTTTACACATTACCAATTGTGTTAAGATACAATTTCGATCCAAAATTCGAGCGCAGTTTGCATGAAATGAAATTTAATTTTAGCGGGTGTTTCGATCTATTGGGGAACGATTTGTGAATCTTTATTGATAAGTTTCGTAGATTAAGTAGGATACAGAAAGAACGCTGAAAGTCTAAAAATAAGGACACGATCGCAAAAGTTCGCAGATTAACTCTTCAAATTCGTTTTTTTCTGCAAATGAGAATTTCTTCAATTTATGGACACTGAAATGCTAGCGTCGCGTAGCGGCGAAACGATGGAACTAAATGTACTACGTAATTTTGAACGAAAAGATGCTGCCATCTAGCGGATGGATCCTGATTGATAGAAAAAAATAAAACGGGGGCGTAGAATCTCTCTCTGAATTAACTAATTACTCTTTTCCTGGGTTAAATTTATGCACCTTGGGAATCGCATATTCAAGTGAAAACTCTATGGAATATTAACGCGCAGTTTTGCGCCAAAATTTCTCTTCCAGTAATTAATTGTCAACAATTGTTGCACCGTGCAACTGTCCCTCTTTAAGCGACACGATTAATTTTCACGTAATTCAGGAACTTGGTTGCAAAAAGTATAATGATACTTTTATTCATCTAGAAAATATTTATCTATATCCCACATTCTGCATTTTATATCACGTATCCCATATCGTTTGTGAACGTAGTAAATTTAATTCCACCGTCTTACCGCTACGCGGCGCTAGCATTTCAATGTCCATAAATCGAAGAAATATTCATTTGCAAAAAAAATGAATTTGAAGGATTAATTCGTGAACTTTTGCGATTCTGTCTTTATTTCTAGACCCTCAGAGTTCTTCCTGTATTCCATTTAACCCACAAAGTGTACGAACAAAGATTTTTCAAATTTTGTTGAATAGATCGAAACACTGCGCTGAAATAAAATTTAATTTCTCGTAAAGTACACTGGTAATTTGAATATAAATTGTACGTAATAACATTTACATGTATATTCGATTATTTTATGAATTAAACGTAGGAGAATATTCTTGGCTATGATATCATATCCCTTCGTACGTTTTATATTTTGTTAACAAATTTTAGTGAAAGTTAATTTTCAGTGAAAGTTCGTCTTACTCAAAAGATGACGTTAATTTCAAAGCGGCACGCTTTCTACCGATGATCATGAGGAAAAGATCTCTGTTTAAATAAAAATTAAAACAAGTACTCTATGTCTGAAAAGTTGATCTCCGTAGTTTATGATATTGCAAAAAGAAAATTACGTATTTGTGCATTGATGTTTGCATATTACCGATAAAAAGCTAATGAACAAAGTAAATTTTCTCTCCGTTTTATCATCTAATCTTCAAATTAATAAAAAGGAACATTAAGATACTTCTCCGATGCGAAGAGTTAAAGAAAAATCTCATACCGTTCTCAGTACGCTTACTATACAAAGATCGAACACGTGCAAGCGTTTAAATAAATATCGCATATTTCCACAAAAGATCTTTCATCCTGCTCGAATACTTTTAGAAAAAAATACCACGTCAAATGCACCGCAGCACGATAGAAGATTTATCGATATTTCTGTCGCATAATTACCATGGTAACGCAACGATAAACCGATGATATCCTGTTTGACTTGCTATTGAAGAAGAATCACCGATCATCAAGTTGTCGGAGGAACGATGTATGGGTATTATGGGTAACCAACCTCGGTGAAATTCACACGTGGCTGTCCCCCCTTGCGATACCTATGATATGTACTTATTCCGTTCGATTAGATTTCACGTGAGTCCTTCGACAGTGGCAGACGAGAGTTCTCAAAGCGAAATCGCAGACAAAGCGATTAAATGAAGGGAAAAAGAATTTTACAGTCTTACAACGTCATATTAAACACGCTCAACTATATATTATATCTCGTTCTATGTAGAATTTTTAACAACTTACGCGAAGAATTTAGACTCTTTAGTGTACAGAGTTACTTGCATGTATTTAGTTGCTTATTTTTACTTTCCTTTTTTCTTTGTAGATTTTCATCAATTAAAATTATTCGAATTGATTGTATCATTAGAAATATACGATTTAAAGATGAATTTTCGAATTTTTAATTTCATTGGCAAATCAAACAACTTTGTAACCAAATCTATATTTCTCGAGGCATAAGGACCAAGCAATAATTCATCGCCATATATCATAAATACCTATTTCGATTGAAATTTTAGAAAATTTTCGTGATCTAAATAAAACGCGTAAAAGTGACGAAATAGTCAAGTCTGACAATTTTCTTTCAAGAAAAATTAAATATTATTCTAATATCAAAAAAAAAAAAAAAAAAACAAAGATAATAAATCGATCGAGAAGAATTTCAAACCGATCCTCGACGAGTTAACCTTCTCCTCTCAGACCGCGTCACCTTTCGTAAATTCTTTTTCTCGTAGAAGAACGGTATTACGTTACGAATGAGCAAATGACAAAAGAAAAACGACGAAATAAAAATAAAAAGAGAAACGAGTTCTTAAGCCGCCTTCCAAATACGTTAATTATTCCGCTAATTAGGGATACGATTGCACGAGTGCGATAAGGAGCTCGATGCCTTCGTTGTCCGTCAGCGAACCGTCACGGGGACGCGGAGGGAACAATTTTATTCTCGGGATTTCGAAGAAAGACGGGACGACGGACGATGCGAAGGAGAGAAGACGAGGCAAAGGGTTGCGCGCATTATATCGAGATTAGAGCGGACGCGTATCTCTGGTGTGTATCGCGTGTATCGCGGGGTCTCGCGTGGCTCGCGTCGAGATTCCGATGAATGGATAGCAAGGAAAATATAACCGGGCGATAATAGGGAGAGAATCGGGGGAAACAGCTGCGTAAGGATTTACGACTCTTTGTGAGCTCGAACCGAATAATGCTCGAACTGTCCAAAAATTTATCGATCCTATCTGCCCTTGCTGGCAAATATTTACATCGTACACTGAATCTAGGAGGATGTCAACGTACTCCGATCGCCGAACACGCGTCCCCCGGCTCTTTTTTTTCGAAAAAGATCACTGGCTTGGGAAAGTCATTTGTCGAAACAATCATTACAGACGTTTCGAATTTTCACTAGCGCCAGAACTAAATTTGGCAAATAAAGTTTGAAATAAATCTTCGTAGAGATCGTGAGAGTATTTTTCTTTTTTTCTGTAATTATTTATTCGTTATGAATTTGGATATTCACTGATTCCGTATGATTTATAATACAAAAGAGTTTCGTCACTCTGAAGATGCGTCGATATTTCAAAGGCACGCGCCAAGATTTTCAATAATTCGAAGCTTCAAACGATCTTTGGAGCATCTTGGACTCTCTACAGTTATTTAACTATGCAAAATAAAGTACATGTAATTTCTAGCAAACGAAACGGATCATCATATTTCCTCTTTCTACTTATGGTCAAGTAAAATATGAATTTACGTAAAAGAAAAAAACGATCTGAATTTTAATTAAGTGTGATATTCCTACGTGTTTCTAGAATTTTGTAAACGACGTAAACCCTACACCCTCTGCGATAATCATTTCTCATGCTCGGAGTGTATGCTCGTGCATTTCGACCGTCAGAAAACCGACGAAGAAACATCAGTGGAAAAACGGGCCAAAGGCGCGTTTGCTTCCTGCTTTCGCGAGAATTCCCTCCAGTCTTTCAGCATCGTGATATTTATGGATTCCGAGATTAAAAGCGTGCCGGTGATTAGCGCGAGGAGACCGACTCCGGAGTAAATTAATTATATCGGCCGAGCGTCCCGATAACTTATAACTGAATGCCTCTTTGTCCGTCCTCTTGGTTCGCATCCGGACCACGATTTCGACATTTCTCTCTCTCTCTTTCTCTCTCTCTCTCTCTCTCTCTCTCTCTCTCTCTCTCTCTCCTGTTCGCGGAAGAATCTTGGAAATCTTCGTCAACGATAAAAGGTGTGCTCCGAAATCGAGAGCCGACAGATAAACCGCGAGCGCCTCTTTCTTCAATGGAATCTATTGTGGCCGATGGATCGACAGCACGTTCCACTTCCGGGGTCAAGAATCCTCGTTTGGTTAACACAAGTACTTTGGTTTTACCAAATTTCTGGAGGATCGAGAGAGAGAACAAATCTTTTAACTCTCGGTGGTTAAAGATAGCGATAGGATCGTTTGAGTGAAATAATTATAAAAGAAATATTCCTTTGCTGAAAGCTGAAATATCCAATGAAAGAGGAATCTAATATAAAAAATTTGCTGTATACAGTACGTAGAAAAAACAAAACAAAAAGAACCTCCATAACTTGAGAAATGAAAATGTTCGGCAAAAGGAAAAAAAATTTACTTGGGAACATCAAATCTGACCTTCCGTTTCACCGGTCCGAAGGTTAACGCTTCAACCCTTCACACTTGCTGCTCCGCTACGAGGACATTAGCAATTTATTTCACAACTTCGATTGCTGGCCGATCAAAAAAAAAATGCAAAGATTCGAAGCGCAAAGAGTCGAACGAGCAGATTCATTTCTATGTAGAAAGATATGTGGACCGACAGCCGGACAACCGCGAAAAAAGCAAACAGCTGCGCGCAACGCTGACTCTCGTCAACGTTTTTCATCCTCTCGTTTTTCTCTCGACGGTGAAAAAAAAAAATTCACCGTCACCCGGCGTAGCGATATCGCTAACGCCGACGATCGACGATCGGCATCGAAGACGACGACGATATAAATACGGTATTTCGATTGAGGCACGATGATTTATGGGCTGTGGATATTTATGCAGATTCATATTTCTATGAATACAACTGAAAAGTAAGACAGAGCGGACAGAAAGATTTTTAGTTTAGATATTTTTCGTGTTACGAGCATTCTATCGATTGCATCTACGTGCATTCTCATGAACGTATAAAGATATGTAATGAGCAAATTTTCGGGAAATATTTTTATTTAGTTTGCTACTGAGATATTAGTATTAATATTTATTATTCGTTCTAACATCAAAGTACTGTATTGTGTCATATTCATTCTAATATAATAAAAATATAAATTTGTGTAAATATCCATGTCAGATAGACACGTATGTAGTTATCTAGAACGATGCAGCTGTGTCCTTCGTTTCGGATTAAGTTGGCCAAAGCCGAAGTTGAACGACGAGAGACAAAGTGTGAAAGAGTTGAGGAACGTTTCTCAACAAACTGCAGGTATCAAAGTATTAACTGTCGGTAGTGTATGTAAAGAAGGGAACGAAGGCGATCCGAAGGCGCCTCCGACCGAAAAACGGCCGAGCGTCACGCGTTGGACGAAAAACATACGAGGGCCTTCCCAGCCGTTTAATCTCGAGACGCGGGTAAGTGGCGTAAAAGTCGCGACGCGGCTATTCCCACGTTCGCCCGTCTGACGGATATTCGTTGCGCGATAAGGCAACTGTTTGCTCTTGGAAACTTAGAACGGTCCATTCGCGGTTCTTCTATTTCCCTCGCCCCTCTAACCCCCGCTTCAACGAACCGCTCAAATATTTGCCTTTTTTCGCTTGTTTTATACGGTGAAACTGCAGCTGAACGCGCGATCAGCGACCAACCTGGCTCGCTCGGCCGACTTGATTTGGCTAGCTAGAAACCTCTTCCCTTATTGCGGCTAAATAATCTGCAACGTCGGATGAAGAAACAATTGCAACGAGAGGGTAAGGTCCAATGAGAATCGATTTCGAAATTCGTCAAAGTAGAACTTGGGCCTTTTTCACACCTTCGAGCGAAATGTCACCGTTGTGAATGTTTATCTTTCAAACTGATTGTATGTGAATGTGTACTATAGCAAAGACTCGGAAAGTTTTAGTATACTATTGTAAAGATTCAGAAATTTTGCAAGTCTCTTGCAAATCTGCAACAATCACAGAGAGTTAAATACGAGCATACGTGAAAGATTCACGCTCGCGAGAAGTGCTTTAGTGTTTGTTCACAGAGATTGTTAATTATTTGTTAATATCGCGACTATGAAAAGAAATTCCTGTTCTCTTCACTCTTCTGCTTCCTCCACTTACAACTCTACGAGTCAGTCTCAGGCTCAGGCTTAGGTCTCAGCGTTCCCACTTCGTTCGCATCGCGAGACTTCTTAATATCAATCGAATTAATGAATGCGAGTTAGCGAATAAAAATTTTTATTTGATTTCATTAAATCACCGCGTATCCTTTGGCCTTATCTCTAACCACGCAGAAAAATCTCCATGATAGCCTCGCGAAAAGGAAGGGTTAACGATCAATCGTTATCTCTCGACTCGTATAACTCTTCTTCTTCTTCTTCTTTTTTTTTTTTTTCTTTTCTTTTCTTTATTCCGACAAACCTTAGAATATACCGTCATATACTTATAAATTAACTTCTCGAACGCTCGCGCGTCAAATGTTTCCTACACGATCTACGCTTTTCACGCTTCTTATAGACGGCGCGATAGAAATACATACGTGTGTACGTCTAACAAATAAATGTAAGTACAAAAGCACGGCTATCGGTGTTAATACCTGCGTTAATTACCGCGGCGATTTCACGTGCTTCGGTTCCCTGTGTTTCATCGTGATCGTCGCTCGACACGAACCCATCAAAGCACCAAAGAAATTTTCTCGTCGCTCCGCCGCTCTCTATCCTTAGTTAAAATTTTCTATCTAACGCTTGTTCACATTTTCCAAATTACACGTTGAAACGTTTGAAATATCGTTCTATATTTTTTGCAGCGATCTAAAAACAATTAGATGGTTTTACTAGTTTATAACGTATCGTACATCATCCACTAACTCTGTACAGTAGTAGATACTTACTTATTGGAGTACGTAGATACTGCCACCAGTTTAGAAGTGTCAGGACACTTGCTAATTTTCAGACGAAACGTGATAATTAATCTGAATTCTGTACACGTATATAGGGAACGTTACATCGATCGGTACCAAAAGGTGTTTACGATTTTTTATGCTTGCTCAAGTTCTCACAAGTGCTCCAATACTTTATCGCTACCACGCCTCTGTCTCTGTTCTATCTGAAGCGTATAATTAATTTGCTACATTAACAATACATTATCTGTCTGTACACTTCTGTAGAACAGACTGTTACGAAATATACAGCGAGCATGAAATATTTTTAACCGAACGAAGGAAAAACAAAGATTCCGAGTCAAAAGAAAAAGAAAAAAAAAAAGAAAAAAAGGAGAATGATAAAACTTCGAAATGGTAGATAGAAATGGTCATTTGAACTAAAGACGGGGCGGTGTCTAGCTTTTCTACAAGGAGTGGTCGGCCAGCTGTCCGTCGCGTCTTCGAACTCGAAATTCGCCGAGAAAACACGTTCACGTGGATCACAACCACGTCGCGTGGCATTCGCGATTCGACTTACAACCGATCGAATTTCGCAGGTTTATTTGAAGAGCGTGGCAACTCTGATACACAACCGAATCGCTCTCGGCAGCGCAGCGGCCGGTTTACACTTCCAGCCTTATATATTATTATTATATTTAGATCACGCGGCAGGGCACCGTATCGAGCAAGCCTGTTTGTTTAGCCTGAAATTCTGCGCTTTGGAATGGCCGACTGTCATGGAATGATGTCATGGAGTAAGATCGTGGGGCCGTGCGCGCCGTAACATCTCCACGTTCTTTTATCCACACACGTCCGACGATCGCAGAGCGCGACGCGCGTTCAACACGAAACGCGGAATATGTACTTCCGATCGATTCGATCTCACGCCCACGATCTAATGCAACGCACGATCTGTGCACACGCATACAAACGCAGTACAACGCGTCTCACAGATTATTTGGAAAAGTTGCTCGTTGTCTAGCTGTGAATTCAATCCTGTCGTGAATGAAACTTTCACTCCCAGTCCTGTAACGATACGATTCGCCAGACTCGCCAGCAGACAAAACGAATAGAAACTCACAGTTGCAAGCAATTTTTGTAATTTTCTAGTGATCGTTTAATTTATGGATTGAACATCTGAAATATCACCGACATTTTGACGAATAATTGTCAAGGGTTAATACGAGTAAGGAGCGAAACATTCTCTGTTGTGTTGAAAAGTTGAAGTTCAAAGAGCATACTCACTGGAAGTGCGGAATGGTTCTTCACGTAACAATGTAATAATAAATTAGCAATGGCACCGCGGCCAGATTTTGTCACGCTGCGCAGCATGGGAGTATCTCGCCCTCTACGAGGGAATTAAAAAATTTTATATTTCTGAGCAGACGCGGTGTACTGCGCGCACACAATAGATATGTAACGATACGTAGTCGTACGTAACGCGAGAAACAAACATACAACACGCTGTATACTTACAGAGACACGCTCGAAGTAGTCAGCAATAAAATTTTTAATCTTGACTTAATGATACAGTTAGTTCGTAAATGGATGGGGGAGGGAGGACACGATTTACCATTCAAGTCTCCACAGAGAGGACCCCCTCCCTCTGGAAAAATTTCAACGTCGAGTCAATCGACGACGTGCGCCGTGTCTTTGAACGATTCTCTTCACTCCTACATGTAATGGGACCAAGGTTCGATACCAGGTACGTAACGTTGGTACTGCGCGTAGGACGTAGACACGTGCGGATGGCTCATCTGCGTGCTCGTGTGCGAGTAATGTGGATTGTGGGAAGAGGATATGTATTGCATAGGAGGAAGTGGCGGTTGAAGCTCGTGGTATCTGACAATGTCCGTCTGCGCTCTGTCTTCCCAAGACGTCTCGGCAGCCATCGGCTGTTCGGAGCAGTGTCGTTTGTTCGGTCTCTCCATCTCTTCCTCGTATCTGAAACATCGATTGAAGTCTTTTGATAATCTTTCCACGCGCAATGATGATAAAAGTTTCAGCGCGTGTCTCCCATTTTTAAGAGAATGTGTGAAAATTAAATCGTCGTGCAAATTAATAGTAAATTAAATTTAATAATTTTTTTAAATAATTTAATTTTAATTTAAATAAATTAAAAATTAATCTAGGGTAAAAAATCTATATATATATTTATATATTTATATATTTATTAAAAAACCACGTTCACACTAATTTATCTGCGAGGAATGAGCTCGTAGATCGCGTAGAATCCGTTACCTGTTGAATATCCATTGAGAGGAGGTAGTCGTCGGCGCGGCTACGTGCACCGACGGCACTTGAGGCCGAAGATACTGGTCCAGCTCGTTGTTCTCGACTTCGCACTCTTGGAGGTTCAACGGAAGGTTCAAACCAACGCCGGCCAGAGACCCGAGACCGTTCAACTGACCCTCCTCGATTGACAGACCATCCCCAACCTCGATGTACCTGAAGTCGACTCCTGGCTGATGTTGATGCGGTGACTCGCTCGACGAACCGATCGCCAAGTCCTGCTGATACATCGTGCTATTTGGCTGCGGTTGATTTCCCTGCGAATCAAATTCCCCTCTCGTCCCAGTTTCCATCGTTCTCACATTCTATGTAAAATCTGTTTGTCTTTCGTGTATCTCGTGCAACTTTGAAACGCGTGTCTCCAAATTTCATCTCTCATCAGTCAGATGGTCGAAAACACGACCCCGAAGAGTGCATTTTTCGAAATATCCTTACCTGATTCGCGTAATGTTGTCCGCGAGGGGTAGTGGGAGGAGTGGGAGGCGACAACCCTTGATTGGGGGTGGTCGGAGGTGAGGAACTGACCCCGCTCTGAGGCGAGTTCGGTCCCTGTGTGCCCCTAGGACTCGCGTCCTCCTGTTTCAACGACCTGGACACGTTGAAGGTTACGTTGCTTTGATTCCTCGACGGCGATCCCTCTCTGCCCGACGGCCCGTTCTGCTTCCGACGACGAGGCTGATACTTGTAGTCCGGATGCTCGCGTTTGTGGATCACGCGGAGACGATCGGCCTCCTCGATAAATGGTTTCTTGTCGCTGTCCGACAGCAGTCTGCGATCAGACAGTCAGAAGAACCAAGAGATCAGAGAAAATCGACGGGGATATACTCGCGATATTTTCATCACGGTTCACACGCGCGCTCTATTCGATTCTTTGCATTCACGCGGCTCGAAAGATGCTGGAACGAAAAGCGTTTCTATCACCATGCGTAATACACTCGAGGAGTCGAAATGGGAGGTCTGGTTAATGTTTCTCGCCGCGTAGAATCTTAAGGGCGCAGTTCACGCACACACGCGTGTACGAGGAGCAGCATACGAGGAGAACTCGAGCGATTCACGTTCGACTGCATCGCGGACTCGAATCTCGGCTCGTCTCGTCTCGTTTCGTCTCGTCTCGTCTCGTCTCGTCTCGTTTTGTGTTAGTCTTTAATTCCTCGTGTTTATGTTCCCACTGGGGCTCGTAAAGCCCCGAGACCGATAAGCTTTTCCGGTCTCGGCTGCGAGATCTCGTGAATTCTAGCACGCTCTTCGTCCTTTTCGTATCAAATTTTGAAGGTGACCGAACGAGAGATTAGAACGGAGTAAAAGGAGGTAACGCGAGCCTTTAACCTCTTGCGCGCCACGCACGTCGAGAATTTTTTTGTCCCAAATTGCAATATTCTCTCCCAGACAAAACAAATGATACGTTTATTACTTCTTAATAATTTCTATCCAATGGTATCATATCGACGAGTTCAAAAGAAACAGAAAGCGACGAATTATTGTATACGGTTCGGTCACTCGTTATGGTCCGCGAACCAGTTGCCAGCGCAAGAGTGTCAAGCGTGCCATTTTCTGACACCCAGAAATTTTCGTAATGACAAAATTTCGACGACTTTGGAATTTAAATCGATTTCCAAGTCTTCAATAAAGAAATTGAGGAAGATGAACAAAGAAAGTGGAGAGAATTTAAAGCCATCTTTTTCACCCTCTCTATCGGGAAACGAACGGACATTAGCTAAATAGATTGACAAATGGCGAGTTAACTCGTCTTCCCAAAATAACGAGCCGTATCACCACGACGAGTCGTCCACTGGGAAAGAGAGAAGAGAGAATCTCCATCTGGTCAATGGACTTTGCCTTGGAGGGTTTTTTTTTCTTTCTGGTTGGCAGGACTTGACGACGGCGATCCGTCGCAACCTCTCTTTTTTCCTTCGCCAGATGCAACGCGCGGTTAGCTAATTCGGATCTGTCTCTCTCGCCGTGCGATTATACACGTATCATCAGCGGTGCATCGTGCCGATATGTGTGCCTGACACCGTAACGTAAACATCGCGATGAAACGGAGTCACGGCTACGTCGTCGTGGTCATAGGCGAGCCGACGACGACGACGACGTACGAGGCTCGAGGAGGACGCGTGAATCGGGAGGGTGAAGCGAAACCGTGGCAAAATCGAGACGTTGCTTCCGTCAGATAAGATGCATTTACCTGTTCGTCACGGGTGTTATTTGCACGCTCGAGGCGTCGAGGCAACGAAGGGGCAGGTTCGGAAAAATTCACCTGACGGGGACAAGGAGTTTATTGTGATTCTTGGGGGCCGTTTATCTGAGGCAGGAACCGGCCGGCAGCTGTTAGCACGCGCCAAGGATGAACCGAGCCTATCTGTTTTCATTTTGTCGACAAACACCGTGTCTAATATTCGAACGCGATACCTTTCGAGCCGGAAGAAAAAAAAAAAAAAAAGGACAAGATTTATTTCCGACGCCTACACCTGGCCCCCCCCGTAAATATATCGATAGTAGCTCGCCAAGTCGTTTCTTTCCGCAAATAATCCAACGTCGGGTTGCTTCTAATTTCTTACCTCGACGATCTCGATTAGACACTCTCGACGAAGTTTAAGATTTCAATTTTATAACTTTGTCCACCATGAAAAAGAAATTAATCGAGCAACAGGTACATTTCGCTGGAGTGAAATATCTTTCCAAATAAACGTACAATGCAAAACTAGAGATCGGTCGTGTCTCTGCTTCTATTTTGACGTCAAGACAGAGATACGCGAGAGTGTATCTGTGATCGGGATCGCGATCGAACGGTATTGTAAAATGATTCACCACAGGGGTTCTGATCGATCGCGGTCGGCGAAGTCCTGTGATCCTCGCTCGCGCGACCCACCAGGCAATCTCGTTAGTCCTCGATCAGGAAATGGAATATCGTTCCCTTCCCGCGACTTTCACAACGAGAGGTATACCATTTTCTCTTCCCTGGCGTTGTCCATCGATCGAACGATGGTCACGCGCCACTTGTCATTTGGTACAATTACCTATGTAGAAAATTACATTCGAAATCTAGCCAGGTATCGTTTCCCTTATTCTCGATTTTGATCGTCCCGGAAATCTCATCGTACGGTAGATAAAAACGATAGAGAGATTATAATATGAAACATGTGACATTTAAAAATAAATTGGATTGGATAAACAAGTCAGCATTAAAGTAAATTGGAAACAAATTTTAAGTTGGAATGTTAAGTCTAACATTAAAAGAAAAAAAAAAAAGAAAATTGAAAAATTCCCTACAAAAAGTAAGAAACGTGACCTGCCACGTTCACCCGTTTATAATCTCTCTATGTCGTTTCTAAGTACCTACTAAAAACTAGACTACAGGAGGAGAACGAGCCCTGACTCCGGCTCCAGCTCCGGTTTTGACAAACGTTGACCCGTTTACAACGGGGTTCCGTGGTTCGCGCGGTTGTCAACCGGGAACGATCGTACCACGTGCAGCCTCGGCGCCACGTGGTAAGAGTATGTTCGGCATGCGTCCCGTAAAAAAATGCTCGCTCGCCAAATCGCGTGTAAAAATAGAACGAGAGGCAACAAGTGGTCGCGTGGACCGTTGGCTTTCAGCCTTCGAAAATCGAGTTCCTCGAGAAATCGTCCTCGTCGCTCGTCAACCACCAAGTAGCTGCTACTAGCTTATTATTGTTGAACACTCACCGCCAAAGTTTCCCCAGAGTCTTGGACAGCTCGGCGTTGTGAAGTTGCGGATACTGATCGGCGAGTATCCTCCTCGCAGCCTGAGCCCACACCATGAACGCGTTCATCGGTCTTTTCACGTGGGCCGCTCTTTTGTCGCTGGAACCCCTGCAATTCGAGGACATTATCTTCATTGGAAACAATTGTTTTCTTCAAATGCAACGCGCGTCGAGAGGGACAGAAAATGAAATGTAGACTATCGGTTGACTTTCGACGTTAAATATAAAGAGGCAGTTTCCCTTTTCCAGTAATTCGTTCGAGTCAGGAAAACCCAAGTACGGGCTCTTTAATGTGCTATAGGTTCAGCGTCGATATGTATATATATATATATATATATATTATATTCGAGATATAAATATATATAATATAATATATATATATATATATATATATATATCGACTTTGTGTGAATATTATATATTATATTCGAGATATAAATACATAATATTCACACAAAGCTATTTGTACACACTATTATTTTCTAACGAAGCAGTTTCTTAGAAGTTCAGCATCTTACTTTTGCAAATTAAATTTAAATAATTGGAGTATCCATCCTTAATTGGAGTATCTTTCTTTCCCTTCCAATAGACACAACTTGACAAACTATTTAAATTAATAAATATTGGAACTGTCTTCTTGTTGCTCGAATTGCTCGATTCCTAAAAAGAATCGTTCGAGAGGCACGATCGTCAATTCTAAGAAAATCGTCCAGACGCTACGAGACGACAGGAAAGGATTACGGGGAGCAGAGGAAAGTTTGAAGGAAATTCTCGAAAATATATCGATCCGGTGACACCGGTTTTAAGAAGGTTATAACCAGAGGCTGTTCTCGCGTCGAGAGACCTTGTATCCCTCCGTGTCCTCGAGGAGAGTTTTCTACCAAGCTACCACCCCCGGGGTCATCCTGCGGAACGCGGCACGCTTAAAACCGGCCTTAAAATAACACCGGTGCTGCCAACGGGTGACGAGCAGGAATGGACGTATCCCTTTCTTTCCTAGAAGATGACTTCATAAAACCGTTCGCCTCGTCGAAAGCCCGGGGATCGACTGACGTGACTGACGTGATTGCCGTACAGGCCCTTCTCTCTCGCGCGCGCGCTGTTTTCTTTCTGGGATTAATCGAGCCTCGTTCGAGGACCTTACGCCTGGGCCAAAAACCCCAGACCGGGTCGAAAGACCCCGCCTAGGAGAAGGAACGAAGGGAACCAACCGAAGCTTCGACGAGATACGCTCGCAACTGTAAGAGCAACGGGATGCTGCTGCCATCGTCTCTACCATCGTCGAAGGTGAGTGAGACTTTTAAAACCACGGAGGCAACCCGTTTCGAGAGAAGGCCCCGCAGTGTCACGCAGAAACAGAAGCTCGCTCGCTCCACAGAGAGAGAGAACATGGGAAGAAGAGGCAGCAGCCGGGGAAAGAATTTGAGAAAGGAGGCTCGTATATATTTCGGCCTCTTTGAAATAAGAGGGGCGTTAAATCCGTGAGTAAACCCGAGGAGCCGTTGGTAATTAGCGCCGGTCCACTAACAAGGGTTTTCACAGGAGTCGCGAGTCGCTACGCTATACGCGGTTTACCTAGATACGCAAAAAATCTCCGAGTCTTTACACCTCGTTTACGCGGTTTCGCGGGCTACCACGGCGTAGGCGTGGCAACGACGCTGCAACTGCAACGCTCCTTCCTTCTCTTCTTACCGATCTTTTTTCTGTCTCTCGTTTGCGTAATTTAGTGTTCCAACGTGTCGAAACCGTCGCGAAATACTTGTCGCTCGAAAAAAAAACGAGCTTTCGACGACGGTGGATTTTTGGCGTACTTGCACTTTCGTCTCCTCCGAGATTTTTCCAATCTTCCGTTGCGAGAGGTGACAAAAAGAAATTCGTGCTTTCAGGGTTATGTCACGATGAACCAACTCTCGACAAGCCGTAAGATAATATTGAAAACAGTCAAGGGCTGCGCGTTTCCTTGCTTCTTCTTCGTTTCTACGCAAAGAAACTCGCGTTTCAAACATAAAAATGCTACACGCGACTTTCAGAGCGTAGACGAGCTACAGCTCAAACGATAAGTCGTTTAGGAGGAAAGGAGAGAAGGGAAGAGGAAACGCGCGACAGTTCCGAGTGCATTCTCATGGATTTCATGGGAATTAAAACCAGTCGATTTTATCGGGCCCTATCGTTGGAAATAAACATCGTACCCCCTTTAGCTACCCCGAGATAACCCCGTAGTAATTGAGGGTTAGCGCGATAAGCGCGTCGTGCATAGCGATACACCGCTCGGAGATTTCAACCGTAACCCGAGGAAATTTTCCGTGAGCTGACTCTGCACACCTATGCCTGGATATAAACTGTTCGAACGAAGAGCTCGCGTTAAATGCGTTTAAATGCCGTCGCATTGGAATAATGAATCCACCCATTGGCCATCGACGAAAGGATTACGTCACTCCTTCATGATCCGCGTTTCGATTTTATCGAATCGTAACGATCGTCGAGTATGGCGCAACGAGAGACCGACCATTAATTCGTCGTCCCCTTCTTAGATACGAACGAACGAAACGAAAAGAAAAAACGCCATTTCTTCTTATCGCTTCATGTCCTTTGCGATCTTCCCGCAAATCGCGATCGACGGAGTTACGCGACGGACAGAAATAGAGAGGAGAGACAGGCAACGAGATCGGGCATTAATTAGCTAATTTGCGTTAATTGGCAGCCGAGGACACATTTCCACCAGCCGTTTCCCAAGCCGAGGAAACCAGTGCGTCATAATTAAGTTAGCGTTACGTATTTTTAAAGCTTAGACCGCGCGCGTTTACACCCTCTCTCTCTCTCTCTCTCTCACATACACACACACACACACATACGCTCTTTTCCTCTCCCTCTTCATCTTTTTCGTTCTTTTTTTTTTTTTTTCTTTCTCGCTACGCGTTAAACTCTTACGGCGTTAAGAACACGTCTTCGCGGCCGCTAACGACGCCTGCTAAATATCGACTCCGAGACTACAGCGAAGCTTTCGCGTGTTTAAGACGAAACGGGGAAACTCTCCCGCTCTCTCCCTGTTTAAGAGTCGTCACATTGAAAATAGGCGTTAAATATAACCGTCGAACGTAAAGACTCACTTGGTAGCAACAGGTACCAGGGTCCAATCGTATCCCTGAAGAACTTTGGTCACCGCTGCACTGATTCGTTCGCCGCCGTTCGCGGCGACCGCGGCCGTGACAGCCGACGCTTTCCCATTATTGCCCGCGTTGTTGTTCCCATTGCCGTTGCTCGCGATAGGGCTGCTGGAGTTGGCGGGATTGGTAGCGGCGTTGCTCGACGAGATCGAACCCGATGCCTCTTCCATGATGTCGTTCATCTTCCCCCTCCGATTTTCTTCTTCTCGATCGCTGAATGCAAAGAGAGAGAGAGAGAGAAACGACGAAATCCACGAATTTATCGGCCGCAACGAGCGTTCATCGTTCGACAGAGAACGTGCAACGGTTCATCGATTGAATTGCAATTATTTTATCATAGCGGCAACACGTCACTTCCGTTTCTCGCGGCTCTGTCTCAGCTGGCTGTATCGGCGATCTCGGCTCTGTTACTCCTCTTTTATCTCGCCTCTCCGACGCGAGAGGGAATCGTTCGGTATCGGAGCGCGGCGCGCACGTTTGTCACGTTTAATTAATTTCGCACTCGATTACGAGCCGAGAGAGATGGCAACGAGCATGCATGCCAAGCCGTCGGCGACTCGCCGAGGTCTCGGCCTATCTCCTCCAATAGATTCTTTTTTTCTCTTCGCCTCGACTCGAGCCACGGCAATTCTCTATCTATCTGTTCTTCTTCTTCCTCTCCTTCTTCTTCTTCCTCTTCTTCTTCTTCCTTCTTCTCTTTGTGTATCGGCCCGTTTCACTCGTCTTTTTCCCCTTCGTTTCCACTATCAGCCACGATTCTCCTATCTTCTTCTTCTTCTTCTTCTTCTTCTCTCTCTCTCTCTCTCTCTTTACGACTACGGATGATCGACGAGAACGCACGAGTTCACGCTGAACGCTGCGTGCTCCCCGATTTCTCGGCCTCGATCCTCTAACTTATCCTCCCGTCACTTCTCGGAATTCCTTCTATCGCCGAAATACCTCCGATAGCCTCGCTTCTACTCGCGATCCGACGCTCGCTTCCGATTCCCTCGAAACAGTCGAGACCGTTCTCCGATTGCCACCGATTCACGATCTTGACGACACACAATCTTCAAAAAAACGCGACCACGGATCGTTCTCCACCGGTGCACGAGTTTATTATTCACTTGTACGGGTTCAATCGTCCGATGCTCGCGTAATTTGCGTGAAAATTCGCCCTCGATATCCTTCTCCACCGAGGCACCAGCTGTCTTCTGTCAAACCGGCCAGCAGGTTTTCACCGTACCTCCGAGCACAAACAAGCGAGCGACACTCCTGTCACTGTACGTCGCCGCGGCGGAGTCGTGGAAAGCGATCACTCTCGGTGGCGGCGTGTCAGGATCGCGCGTTCACCATATAAACATCGTGCTCCGTCTCTCGGCAGGGCGGCAAAAGCAAACGGAACGAAGAGACACTGGAGTGAAAAAGCCAGGAGTATTGGACAAAGATTTCCAGTTGCTTGCGCGATCGACGCTCGAGTGAGGTGGTTGAATCGCCTCGGGGCACTTTCCACCGATCGCTTCGGCAGCGGCTGTTCGTTGGGGGCGGAGCGACGGGCCGAAGAGCCGCTAACACTTGTTGCTCTGCGAGGAAAGGGAGCGCCCGGTGTCGAGAGGAAAGGGAGCGCTCATATCTCGCTTATAGCATTTTATTCGACAGGGAAAATGCTTCAGGTCCTGTCGCCTTCGGCAGACGACCAGTCGAGGAATTAAATTCGACCGTTTCGTTTCTCTACCGACTCTGTCAGCCCCTCCAAAAATCCTCTAGTTTATTTCGGTTTTGTCTCTCTCTCTCTCTCTCTCTCTCTCTCTCTCTCTCTCTCTCTCTCTCTCTCTCTCTCTCTCTCTCTCTTTCTTCATCTCTCTCTTCAGCTCTTCGTGGACGAGAGTCTCTATGGCTACGATACCCTCTGGGAGCAGGACCAATCGGGTTTCTTCTTGTTCCACCTACTTCTCCGTTCCTTTCTCTTCTCCTCTCTCTCTCTCTCTCTCTCCCTCTCCCTCTCTCTCTTTCTCTCCCTCTCCCTCTTTCTGCCTCTCTCTATCTTCCCCTCGTTTACCTCGTTTCTTCGTTCCTCCCACGCAGCCAAGCCGATTGGTCCGCCAGCCGCTGGCAATAAGCACGTCACGAGGAGGAGCGTGCAATTTTCCTGGCGATGCACCAAGTGCGATCGTGCCGATGGTTGCGTTCGTCCACGGTCGTGGTCCCGTCACGTCCGCTGCTCACGTCCATACTCTCGTCGCGCGACTAAAGATTCCCTTCTAGGCCGACGAGCCCCTTTTTCGGAGCCAGGAAATCCAACTGGCAACCTGGAGCAGCGTCGCGCGACCAGCCTTACGCGGGTACACGATGACATTGTGCCAGTTCGATGACGGTGCAGAATGTAACGTAGCTCGTGTCACCGTTGGGGGTCCGAGAGTTGCGGAGCTCGCCACCCGGGGGGCTACATGTGTCGGGTACCCCATCGTCTCCTGCGGCCCCCTCTTCCAGGGGGCCCGCGTATCCTTTCAAGTGTCCGACACAACTCCGATCCAGGACCCCCGGGAATCGGTGAAATCATTATTTTATATCTGCCACGCTTTTCGTTCTCTGCCTCTCTGTCTTCTTTGCGTCTCCCCTCGCTTCCATCTCACTCCAGATTTCTTTCAATCTACCAAGTCACCACGTGCCGTCACTGCTCTTTATTACCTAATCGCCATGTCGTAGGTATTTGACAAAATGTCGACCTACGACGACGACGAAGAATTGCACGTGTCTCGTCGTCGCTCGTAGATCAGCTCCATTGGTAACGCATCAATTGGAGCAAACATCGTCGCGAAAGCGGAGTAAAAATTGGTTTAGTCGCATCGGGGTAAGGACAAGACCCGGTTTGAATAGGAAGGACTCGTTGTTCGTAGAAATCGTGGCGCGTGTTTCCCTGAACGGCCCTGAAACGAATTCTCCTCTCGCGTATACCAAGAGAGAACGAAAGCACATATTGGCGCCACGTGCGCATCGGGATGTTTATCCCAGGAAGAGCAAAATTCCGGCTTGCTGAAATCAATATTATTGTTCGCGGTCGGCTAAATTTGAATCGCTATTCGGTTGCAACCGCGTAATGCCGCGCGTGCACCACGAATCGGAGATCGAGAACGTACGATTGCTACGACGAACGATTGGTAAGCAGCGATGTTCGTCGAGAACAGGACGAGCCCGTTTTCATAAGAAAATAGGCTGAACTTTGTTTCGCCAACGATAATTGTACTTTTGATGAAAAGAGCATGATGAGATCGTAAAATTGATCGGTGTTTGGAGTTTGCAATTTTCGACGATCGTAACAATTGATTTTGCAATTCTCGATGATTGTAGCAATCAATTCACAGTCGTGAAGATCTTGAGGCTCATTTTGATCCCGATTGCTGAATGTGTTGATAACATAACATAAAGGAATAAGAACAGATGATTGTAATCAAGTAATGTAGAAATTCAACGTGCACATACTCTCGTTTTCTTTATAAAGTTGACAAATAGTAGTGATTTTACTATTGTTACTACACAGTTGATGATCCCAATCTTTTATGAGCTTCGACCTGTGGATAAATAAATTAAATTAGTTTGAATCCAAAATCTTTCTCTTCTAAAAAGATCGCCTACTTAAAAAGAAGAATAATTACAACTCATTTGTAATTCATATTCTGGAAGCTCTGATTTTATGACTCACCGTTGAAGTGCCAACGATTATATTAGGTCACTCAATAGGTTTATGCCGTTCAGTTCTCATAGTCTAGATACTTTCTAACTCTGGTTTCATTCTTTTCAACCTTTTCATGTAAAATCTTAAATTTTCAATCTCTTGCCACAGCTGGCGGACTTAAATATTCTCGCATCTATTAAAAATCATTCGGGCACAATTAGAATTATTTTAAATGAACGTACTTACGTGCAAAATTTGTACGATCCTAGCTCAATCGACGACCTCTATTCAGCGCTTTATTTTACAACCTCGCCATCTTTTTTTCCAACTAATTGCAAGAGTACTACGTACGAGAAAGACAAAAAGAGAAAGAAAGCTCGTTCGTTAAGGGGCAGCAGAGCGCGCGTTTCCCTTGCCAATAGACTCGCGTCGACATTGGGATAAAAACGTAGCAATCCGTAATCCGCCCAAGTGTCTCGAGCGTTTCCGAGGGGCTGAGTGCGCGTTTACGCACCACCAGCAAGTTAATCCTGCAAAGTGCGAGCAAGATACCTCCTTTGATCTCGCACAAAAGCCGCTACACGGCATTGACCGTGGTTTATATATGCTCATGTATGGGCCACTGTCTTTGCTAGCTCACTCATTCATTAAATTCGTTGTATAATTAGGCACGCCGAGAAAGACGCGGACTGTCAACCGATGATTCCTCGTGCAGCAGCCCAACGAAAAGAAGAAGTCTCGACTCGCCCGTGGATTTACGTACGTTCACCATGTTCCTCGACGTGTTTCTCCTCTTCTCGATGAGCCTTCTTCTTTTTTCTCCTCAATCTGGCTCGCAAAAACGTGAAGTCACGTTCGCAGCGATCTAATTATACGGCTCGCGGGCAACTGCTACGGGACAGAGAATTTACAAATGCGATTATTTCGATCTACAAAGAAAGAAAGAGAGAGAAAGAGAGAAAGGGAGAGAGAGAAAGAGAGAGAAATAGAGAGAAGAGAAACGTCTGTTTGCTTGAGAAGAAGAATCAGCGGAAAGCCGACGCAAAAGTCGGTTTTCAGGCACGTGAAACGCCCGACAAGCCGCGAAAAAGTTCTAATTCGGTCGAACAATGGAATCGTGGTTGGGAATTCCAGAACGAAGCGAATTTCGTTTCGCGACTGATTGCCGAACACGCAGGATGAACGCGTGAAGGATCCGCGAGAGGTCGAGGAGTCAGAGCCGAGAAGAGGAACAGAAAAGGAACAAGATCCTAGATATCCCCCACCAGACGTAGAGGTGGTCCACGGAACCGCCTCCGCGATCTACCATCCAACGTTTGGTGCGTGTGCCAGACGTGTGCTCGTCGTTTCTGCCTCTTTCGTACGGACCAACCTGTGCGGTGCTCGCTGAATGAACCTTCACGGTCCTCGTCGATCCGTGTTCGTCTTTCTTCTCTTCTAGTCAGTCCGTCAGTCAGTCGGTCGGTTATCGGACTTTCCTTCAACCGTCGTCATCGCGAGTGCTGTTCCTCACGACGTCTTTTCTTTTCCCCTTTCGTCGACATCGACGAGAGAACTACCACAAATTGGAGTCTTGGGAAAGTTGAAATTCGCGACGTTGCGACTCCAGTGCGAGCCAATTGCAGAGGAGAGGAATCAATCGAGCCGTGAACGTGCCGAAACGCGTGAACGCGATGTTTATCGAGTGAGATAAGAGGAGGAAAGGGTCTGTCGTTGAACGAGCGGCGGAAATCGATGCGACGCCGATACGCGAGCCACGAGGAAGTAGAAGGGTCGCTTTATGATAAATCACGAAACGATAATCTCGGATTAATTGTCCAGCTTTCTTCTCGTTCGCTTTCCTTCCTGGTTTCTTTGCGATGCCCCTCTCGACGCGTTTTACGTCGTGAAGGTAGAACAGAGTGCACGGGATAAAGCGGCGGACAGATCGACGAGCTCGATGTTTCATTGTCAGTGAAATTCGTTTGCTCGCGAGCGAACGCGACCGATCGTGTTTTTACCAGGAAGAAGAGAGACGGTGTTCGACAAGGAAGAAGATATCACGAATGTGAATATCTACGATAATTAATTAGAAGTAACATCTAGGAAGATGGAAGCTCACCAAGATAGCGGCTTATCGTCTGCTGCGACGGAAACGGAAGCTGGACCGTCGAGCAGCGAACAATGCAGCAACGAGCAATGCACCAGTTCCTTAGACGATGCGGTGGGCAAGCTACTTCAAGGTTCGCTTCTGTTTGAAAATTTTCGACGACCCTTTTCTTTTTTACTAGGATTAAGAATATCTCTCTCCTCTTGGCTTTATTTCTTCTGTTTTTTTTTTTCTTTCAAACTGAACGATAGCCTGAAAAATAGCATTGGATAGTGTCAGATATAGTATCAGATTTTGAAAATATTACATGTGGATGTACAATAGGGGGAAAAAAAAATGTAAATGCACCTATATGTTTCAAATGAATGAATGAATTTATATACTACTCGATCTGACGAATTGAAATCAAACGATTCGACTAACAAGGATGTAGAGAGTAGAAATTTGCAAAAAATATCTCGAGTCCTCTGGTAAAAATTTCGTTTCGAGAGTTACCTGAGTAAGTTTGAATAAAAAAATCCTTTCAATTCCTTCCAAGAGATATTAATTAATTGAAAAAACACATCAAAACCATAGAATTTAAATGAAGAATACGTAGAATATATTAGAAACCGAGTACTTGCGCCCACCGAATCGGAACAGCGAGAACAATGTAAAATAAAATAGATCAAAGCATCCACCAATGCGAATCGTTTCATTTTCGGTTGTCGGCCATCTCGCGTTTAAGGACACTTTAATTGGCGATGAAACTCGGCTCCCTCAGATTTATCCCCGTGATACTCGCGGAATGGAGCGAGAATATGGGTGAGCATGATGGAAGAGATGTGGAAAAGGAGGAGGAGCCATGACGGGGTGAGAGGAACCGAGGATCGAAAGCCGCGAAAAGACGATTTCGAGGAAGATTCGGGCGGCAGGTGCTGCGAACAGAGCGAAACCGCTCTGAACGTTTGCCACCGACACTAATTATGTTCGTACGAAATTAAATCTGAAACATCGACTCGAGAGGGTACCTAAGACGGAACACGGGTGAAGGTGGGGAGGGAGGGGGCCAAGAAGAGCCAGTTGTAATGGGTGCTCGGCATGATTTACGAGGCGTCTCGTTGGAACTCCGCGTTCTCCGAACGTAGCGTTTCGAGATGGCAGAGGACGGATCTTCGAATGAGACACGTCGAATTCATCGTCCTCTAATCGTTCAACCGTTTTATTCGTCTTCCACTCAACGCGTAATCAAGCCAAATATATGTACGTGCCATATTCTTGGTACAAGAAGCGATTACTCAATGGTTACTCGATATCCAATGGAAGGTTCGACGAAATATTTCTAGTATCCTCGCAAGACGTCGCGCAAGGGAACGACAATATCGTGGATTTAATCGATCGACGTATCGATTCGGAGCGTGGCGAAACAAACACGCTCTCGTCAGTCGTCGAAGGTGACGATGCGTTCAGCGGTTTAGTCTTGTTAACGAGACTATCATCGCAGTAATGGGAGCTGATTTGTACAGTAGTTAATGTAGCAAGAGTCGACGACAGGTCGGCATTGACGACCAAGATACCGAAACACACCGGTTCATTCAGCGGGTTACAATCCCTTATTATGAACCATATTCTCCGTCTCCCCAGTGCAGCCATTCATCCTTCGGGAAAGTACAAAAGTTCTTGGTCAACCTGCTCCCCTTTCGATTAATCAATTCTACTCTGTTTCTATCTTCTCTATCTCTGCTATCTTTGCGTATTTCGAAAGCACGTATGTGTGTGTGTATGTGTGTGTCTCCCCTCTCGATCTTAAGAACGCGCGACATTTCTCGAAAACGGTTTCTCAACCACCGATAAACGTTCACGGTTGCGCTGGCCGAGCCTCGAAGATGACAAAGTCGAACACGCGCGATTAGAAACGAAACACATTAGCTTGCCAAGTCGTGTATATTCTTCGCGCGAAACTTTTTCTATTCCCGTCGTTTTCTAGGGCGCAAGCCCTTCCAAATTTCCATGGAAATTGTTCTCGTTGCTATCGGAGAAGGCAGCAGCGGGACGACCTCCAGAGGGCGTTAAAGGAGCCGACAGAGGGACCGCATCGGTGAACCGTATCCTTATGGTAATTAGCTACCATGGAATCCTCCTCTACAGTTTGGTGACATTTCACCACGTGCATCTTCCTTTCCTTTAACCTTTCTTCTTACCTTTTTACCTCTTTCCCTCAATCATCGATGCGGCTTGAAAATAAAGATTAATAACTCACGAAATTAATTCAACATTCTTACTTGAAATATTCAATAATCAAAAGTCAGCTAATAATGTGTGCGCAAAATTTATGCAATAAATAAAGTATGGATACCCGTAAGAGAACAGAAACTAAATGGGAATCTGTTCCACTGATAATACAATGACTACCTTCACTTTCATATGTTTATATAACTTTACTACTTTTCGTATATTCTGAACTTCTTTGTTCTTTTAAGTTGCACGAACATCCATGGTTTAACAATAAGCTTGATTATTTTGTACAAAGTTCAAGGCTGAATCTGAAGATGTTGTATCTTAGCTGACTCAAATAACTCCACCTCCGTATGTATACAGCAGGCATATCGATAATGTAAAGAAAATGGCACGCGACCGATGAACGAAGCGTATTCGAAATGTACACGATGCATATCGGATACACGACGAGATTTCTTGGAATGGAAAACTCGTGGCGACCCAAATAACGTTTCTTCAGCTGGAGTACCGTTCGTTAGGGGATACCGAGAGGAAGTCGGTAATAATATAATTAGTCTCTTAATGCGAACGAATGATCGACAGATAAAGACCACCGCGTTCGGAATTTCTCGTTCGTTTTCTCTCGACTTGTAGAACCTTTCTGCCTGAAGCTGCGTTCGTTTACGCTGCGAACGATCGAACGTTGCGAAAAACGTGCGAAAGAAATGGGGAACACGCGCTAAAAATGTTCTCCGTTTGGTCAAGCAGAGATTAGAATACTCCTAAGGGATACAGGTGTCATTTTATCTCTACCGTTTCTTTACGATCCAATTCCGCGCAAAGATAGGCTATGCAACTTCCGGTCTACGTTCCAACTAAACACGATGCCGTTTCCTCTCTTTCTGAATATTCGCTGCTCCTACCACTTGCAATGTCGGGAAATTTCTATAAAAAGAAAAAAGAGAAACGTTTTTTTGATAAAATGAACAAAAAAATATCTCATTTATTTGAAAATGAGTCAATGTTTAATTTTAGATATACACCAACGAGTATTTCCATTTAATTATGGCACAGTGAAAAATGTTTCAAAGCGAATGATTTATTTATTTTTTTTTTTTTTTTTTGTTTTTCAGGCTACGACTGGACCTTGCTCCCGGTAACTTCTCGCGCAGGAGGACGAAGAAGCGCTCACGTAAAACGTCCAATGAATGCTTTTATGGTTTGGGCTCAAGCGGCCAGACGTAGATTGGCGGACCAATATCCACAACTTCACAATGCCGAACTTTCGAAAACATTAGGAAAACTGTGGAGGTATTTTACGTTATGATATCAAAAAAAAAAAGACTCTATCAATTACTCGAAACTTTGTGAATCGCTTCTACTAGACTACCATCCTTGCAAATCAGTCTGCCAAATTTCGAATTGTAAAGGTAGAAAAAATTTAATAAAGTTTGCAATTTGTCAATGAACTTGGCACTGTAATATACTTTTAGTACAGTGATCGATGAAACATGGTAGACTTGTACGTAAGAATAGTCTGAAGAAGTATTAAAACTACCAGACATTATCTATAGAATACAGTTTCTATTTAATCGCACTAAAGTGCATAAATCGCAACGTCGCGTATTAAAGGTTAACCCTAGCGAATGTAACAGAATTCTAAGCGACGGTGAGAAACAGCCGTTCATAGAGGAAGCTGAGAGGCTGAGGAACGCGCACAAAAAGCAACATCCGCATTACAAGGTGACTGTCGGCGATCGTTCTAAAAATGGTTGTTCTAGTTCTGCTGCCCGGTCTCGCCTAAAGTTAAATCGTAAAATGCATCGTAATTACAGTACCAACCGCGTCGACGAAAACCGAAAACCGAGGAACAGATGGGCATCGTGATGCATCGGGCTACCCTGTCCTCTCCAGGCACGTCGGTGGACTCGACCAATTCATCCGACTGCACCTATCCTCGCCTGTACCCAGACACCGGGATCAAAACGTACGACAGGCCAACTTATCACGATAGCAAAGCCAGCTACGATCTCTCGAGATCGGCCTGGACCACCGAATCCGGCAAATACCCGGCCGATCATTCGATCGTAGAAAGTAAACCGTACGACGCTATGAGATACGAATCGAACGTAGCAACGAAAAGCTACGTGGACGCGAAGTGCTACGAAACGGTCAAGTATCACGAGGTATCCGCCGCCGCGAAATACCACGAGACGATTCCAAAGTATTCCGAGTTACAGGCAAAGCCTTACGATCTGCCCAAATACCCGGAGAATCCCCTAAAATATCCCACGGACGTTACCAGCCCGAGCAAATCGTACGCGTGCGTACACAGCCAGTATTACTCCGCTCCCGAAGGATACACCGTGCACGAAGAAAACGAGTATCAAACGCAAGGAGTCTCGACCCACTCCTTTTATCCATATATTTCCGCGTCCATGACGCAACCCCCATACTACATGGGTCCTCGATAAATCAGTCTCAAAGAAAAAAAAAAAAAAAAAAAGAAAAAGATGCGTTTCATTCAGGGACCAAAGATAATAGTTTTTTCTTTTTTTTCAATCTTCATGAAAACAAGTCGCTAGTTAATCTTTGTTCAAAGAGACTTTTTCGGAAACTTAAATGACCGAAGAATGGTAATTTTAATGACTACTTACGAATGATTAAAATTTTTTTTATTATCAGCAACCTTCTAGTCATCGGTGGTGAAGATACTTTTTGCTTACTTTAGACGAATGTCTAGTAATAATTCAACAATTTTTATTAAAATTATAATTAGAAGGAAATCATTTTCACCGCCAATGATTATCAGTAACGAAAAAAAAAATCTCAATTATTTATAATAATTATTCTTAACCAAATTCGTTTAAATTAAAATTAAAATATGAATGTTTATAGTATAATTTCTTTAATTTGAATTATAACAGTTGTGGTCCCTGGTTTTATTCGTTTGCGTAATTTTGCACCGGAAATAGGAGTGTGTGGGCATCGATAGTTTGTTAGCCTGCTTAGTATTGTTTTTCTTTCCTTTGCTATTTATTCTTTAGCAACAACTCTTGTGATTAAATAAACAGATAAATATCTTGTCAGTGTCTACTTTCACCGACAAACACGTGCTAATACTTAAATATAATACTATTTAATAATTTAATATATTTTAATAATTTACTCTATTTTCTATTAGTAGACTGCGAATATTTATGCAAAGATTTCTTTCCCCTAATAATATCATAATGAGTTTACTCTCTAATTTAAATATCTTCAAGGTTCACAAAAATGTTTAAACATTCGTAGCCTATTTATACACCACTAATCCCATATTCACTCATTCATTAAACGTACGTGCTGTTATATTTTATATGTATATACATATATTGTATACATATATATATATATATATATATATATATATATATATATATATATATATATATAT